>NC_057804.1:414975161-415040449 GCF_018294505.1 Triticum aestivum | reverse complement strand
CCCTTCTCTCGAGCCACGAAACCTCAGCCCCACCTCCATGGCGCCTCCACCGCACCAATTTCACAACCGCCCTCCTCCCTAATGCCGAAAATGATGTCCATTTGCCGTCGTGCACTGGGCCGTGTGCCTCTTACTCCGTGCTGCTGGTGCTGCCTCGACGATGGCCGCGTGAACCGTACTGGAGACGATTCACCCCCGTCGTTGTTCACGGTGCCGGAGCGGCTCCAACTTTGGATCCATCCAGAGTCCTGGCGCTTCTTCCTCGTAGCCGTCGACCGTCGCGACATCGCTCTTTCCCTGCCGCCGATCGCCACCGCAACCGTGTCGGCCTCACCGACTCGGTAGCTGGATCTGCCTACTTCACCATGCCGCCAGATAGGTCGCACCCTCATCTCAAATCACTTTATTTAGGCGTCAGTTGTCTGAATTTTTATTCTGGGCCAATCGATTCCCAATGGGAAGCAGCACCCGTCGAGGCGGCGGAGCTCCTAGGCTGCCGGTTGGCTGAGGTCTAACGTAAGGGTGCGGGGCTGCAAGTTCGCCGCGGAAGTAGCGCTTAGATGGCTATCTTTTAGAGTTGCGTGGGTTGAAGGTACTACCGCCGCCGGATCTAGATGATGGGGGGTCTTTGTGGATTGGCTCGGGGGCGGAGCAACCACGGCAGTGCGGTGGGGCGGCGAGCGGGGTTTTGGCCGGGGCCACAGACGGTGGAGGCAGGCTGCTCTGGCATTGGTCGCTGGCTCTTCAGGGAAGATTCCGAACAGTGTCAGCTGGGAGGCACAAGACGGCCATCAAGCCATCCGGCGTAGATCGGACAGTACCAAAATAAAATAAAATCGTGTGACCCCAATTTAGTCTTCAGTCAACAGACGTGTGACCACTCTCGTACCTTGCTATTGATCTCTTAGTGTATTTCTTCAGATCAAAGAGATATGCCGTTCTTGACATTATGCGTTATCTGCATCTTCAGACACACTGTCTTCCGACTCACCGCAGCTGCTCCAACAAGGGAAGCATACACTAGAAGGGAGCTATAGTCCCCACTGAACAGTTCCCTGCATCGAATGCGCGTGCCTGACATGGACAGCCACAACAACTGCAGGGCCATCCACAAGTCAGCACATGATGCTCACTCCTATGGATGGCAGCCAGATAGGTTGTACCCTCATCTTACTTGTGTGCAACATTTATGGCTTTGTTATTCATGTAAGCATGGAAAATATATCATCACATTTCACTGTATATTCATGCTGATCTCTTACGGGTCTTGTTCAGGAGTTAACACTGTTCCACAGTTCAGCTAAGATACTTGTTCTTTAGGTAACGTTGTTCCATAGTTATCATCCATCAGCCAATGCTATCCCACAGGCTGGTGATTATAGTATTATACCACTTCTAGTATTACCTATGTTATTCTTTAATACTTTTGTGTGCCATCTAGTTAATCTCGGGTACAAACGATACATATTCTGTAGCTTTCATCTGTGTTCTCCCTTTAGTTTATGAGACCTGTTGCTGCTAGTTAACCCCAGTCCTACTATTTATGTCGTCTCCTACAAGCACTCATTACATAAATCTAACTACTAGTTATCTTCCATGCATGTAAGATATAATTGCACACACTGATATATCCACAAGAACCTCACGGAGCAATCTAAAGGCCAATAAACTTGATGTCAATGATACCCAATATGATGGAACATGTAAAGGCGGTTCTTCAGAAGACTTGCAGAAAGATGATGAATCCTCTTCACCCCACAGGGTCATTGCTCTAACTTGGCCTGTGATATGGGTCAACATGCATATAATGTCCTGGAGTGTATCTACTCTGTTGCAATGCCATGTGCTTAGCATGCTAATCATGCATGTAAATATGTCATGCCTTCTTGTTTTTCAGTACCTATTCCATTCATGATAACATGTTTTCAAATTCAAGTACTATCATTCTACTCTATCGCAATGCCATCTGCTTAATTTGGACATCATGCTTCTGAATATCTTATGCATTGTTATTCATTAGTATGTACTTCATCTATCTACCATACTATGTTTTTTTACATTGAAGTGTTGTTCTAGTGCTCTGTTGCAATGCCATCTTAGTTTCCCAATCATACACGTGTATGTTGCCTTAGTTATTTCTGTACGTATTCCACTAGCATACAGTTTTACATTCAACTAGTGTTTTTTTGCTGTGTTGTCCTATCGTATCCCTAGCTCTTACACCATACTCCCTCCGTCCGGATTACATGTTGCCGAAATGGATAAAAGAGGATGTATCTAGAACTGAAAATATGCCTAGACCCATCCATTTTTTCCGGATGGAGGGAATACATGTCAATATGTCATGCCTTTCTATTCTTTAGTACCTATTCCATCTCTCTACTATCGCATGTTTTATAATTAAAGCACCATTCCTCTATACAAGGCATGCAAGGGGTAGACGACTATGTTAGAATCTGAAGGGTTACAAACAAGGCCTTTGCAAAAGATCCAGACGCCAGGAGATAATAAACCAACTCCATTTTTTATAGATACTGCTCCAGCACAGAGAAACCCAACTCCTACTGATAATAAGCAGATTCCAGTGGTCAAAGAACTAGTCCGCTCCAGTCCAGCAAAAATATGTCAACTCCATTCTAAGAAGGGTGTGCGTATCCTTGCATCATGAAATTTTATAGCATGCTGATCATATTTTCTACATGTTTCTTACCCATCTCTCTTTTAGAAAATAAGCTTAACAGATAGAAGAATTTCTGCAATGGTATCGTTTATGAGGAAAGATTCTTGCAGGAATTCTCTGTGCTCTAATGTAGATGTAAGTACCTATTGTATATCACTATATTTTTACATCAGCATGTATTTTGTTAATCGGCGTGAATCCAACCTTTATCTGATCTAAATTTAGTTGTAGCAAAATGTATGATTAAAGGCCACAATGTTGATTTTTGTAAGGAAAATTGCCTGGTAGTTTTGCATCCTGAGCTGCATGAGTGTACTATCTCATATCAGTGGGTTTGAATACTTTGGTTCGGTAGTGGGTTTTTCAGTGTTTTTTTACTGTGTTGTCCTGTCGTATCCCTAGCTCTTACATCATACTCCCTCCGTCTGGATTACATGTCGTAGAAATGGATAAAACTGGATGTATCTAGAACTGAAATACGCCTAGACCCATCCATTTATTTCCGGATGGAGGGAATACATGTCAATATGTCATGCCTTTCTATTCTTCAGTACATATTCCATCTCTGTTGTAGCATGTTTTATAACTGAATCACCATTCTTCTATATAAGGCATGCAACGGGAAGACGGCTATGTTAGAATCTGAAGGGTTACAAACCAGGTCTTTGCAAAAGATCCAAACACGAGGAGATAATAAACCAACTCCATTTTCCATTGATACTTCTCCAGCACAGAGAAACCCAACTCCCACTGATAATAAGCAAATTCCAGTGGCCAAAGAACTAGTCCGCTCTAGTCCAGCAAAAGAATGTCAACTCCATTCTAAGAAGCGTGTGCGTATCCTCGCATCATGAAATTTTATAGCATTCTGATCATATTTTCTACATGTTTCTTACTCATCTCTCTTTTAGAAAATAAGGTTAAATGATAGAAGACTTCCTCCATTGGGATCGTATTCGAGGAAAATATCTTGCGGGAATTCTCTGTGCTCCAATGTTGATGTGAGTACCTGTTGTATATCACTATATTTTTACATCAACATGTATTTTGTTAATCGGCATGAATCTAACCTTTATCTGATCTAAAATTAGTTGTAGCAAAATGTTAAAGGCGCCAATGTTGATTTTTGTAAGGAAAATTGCCTGGTAGTTTTGCATACTGAGATGCATGAGTGTACTATCTCATATCACGCACATTACTGAATTGTAGTGCATCTCTGGTTGCCCATTCATTCATTGTGTCAATGTTGCTTTCGTATTACCTTACCTGGCTGATGATAGCTGTGCCATATTGTGTTAATTTGGTGTAGGCTAGTTGCCCAAACGCTCGTTGTGTCAATGTTGCTTTCCTATTATCTGACTTGGCCAATGATAGCAATGCTAGTGTGTTAATTTTGTGCAGGTTGCTGAAGATAAGAAGACAAACTCTGAAAACAGCAAGGCAACTCCATTGTTTCTTTCCAGTAAATCTAGGCCAGGTAATATGGCAATAACTCATGATTAATCTGTTTGGTTCCCGTCCTAATTTATGTTATGATGTAGTGGTCGAGACACTCTCCACTATCAATAATACAAGCCTGCCAAAATCGCCATCTGAATCTGTTAAGTATCATTTGTCTCGAATGCAATGGAATAAATGTATGTTTGTGAACCTATGAATGGCTGAAGCAATGATGGAAATGGTGGATGAATCAAAGGTGTAGAGTCGTGCGACACAAAAACTGATCAATGTTTACAGAGACAGTGAAGCAGCAAGAACTTTCCACATGCTTATGGGCGTCATTTGTGTTGAGGTTGCAGATTGTGACGTTGTAGATGGTTAGGTTCTGCTCATTTATTTGCACTGTCATCAATCTTTGATTGCCTAGTGGATGTAATTTCCTGTAATATATGCTGGGTGTGCAACGTTATTCCGTGTATGCCATACCTTTGCTTGATCGGTTTTGGTCTTGTGCATAATTGCTCGTCATAATGGGCTCAAATTACCTAATTTGGCCTAAAGACTTGTACGGACTTTAGTGGGCCCATTAAGTTAATGGGCCGTTACTAGGCCGAAAGTTAATGGTTGGCCCTCTTACCTCCCGGGTTGTTGACAGGTCGACATCGAAGCGGGCAACAGGTGGGCCCAATTTATTTCACGGGCCATTAACAGGCCGTTACTAAGTTTGGGCTACATATGGCCCAACTATATTGTAGGCCTTTAGCAGGCCGAAAGAGACAGCGGGCTTGTACTGGACCATGAAGAGCATGGGCCGCTAAGAAGCTGAAAGTCAGGTCGTATTGTAAATGGCCCAACTGTGTTGTGAGCCTTAGCAGGCCGAAAGAGAAACCGGGCTAGTATTGGACCATGAAGGGCATGGGCCGTTAAAAGGCCAAAACTAAGGTCCGACTACAAATGGCCCAACTCATTTATGGTCCGTTAATAGGCCGAAAGGCACACAGGGCCGGGAATTGGCCCAACACTTAAATGGGTCACTAAAAGTCCAAAACTCAGGTCCAACTACAAATGGTCCAACTGATTTATGGGCCGTCAACAGGCTGAAAGTGACACCGGGCCGGAAATTGGCCCAACACTTAAATGGGCCGCTAAAAGGCCGAAACTCAGGTCTGACTACAAATGGCCCATCAGATTTATGGGCCGTAAAAAGGTTGAAATACACACCGGACCGGAAATTAGCCCAACATTTAAATGGGTCGCTAAAAGGCCGAAAGATGTACATCCTGAAAATTGGCCCATCCATTGAATGGGCCGTTAACAGGCCAAAATCTCATCGGGCCGATATTGAGCCCAAATATATAGTGGGCTGTTAACGGGCTCGAACTGACAATGGGCTACAATGGTGTCAAATCTTTAACGGGCCGTTGACGGGCCAAATTGGCACATCTCGTATGGGCCGTGGGCTTAAATGGACTTGAGACAAGTAGGCCTTATATGGGCATGCCTGCTAATTTTTACTGGTCCGGCCTTTTTTACCGGAATGGGCCACTGTTGGGCCGAGCCACGTGTCGACCTATCATAGGCGCCTCCTGTCCAATGAGTGGATGACATCTGTCCCAACGGTGAGGCAGCACGTGTTTCCTGCGGCCAATGATGATTTTACACATGGAAAATCCCCATTGGTCCGGGCTGTTAACGGGTTATCAGATCCAAAACCGGACCCGATAGCTTAACAGCGTTCCGTTACGGTGGATGCCACGTGTGGTCACCCTTGACGAAAGCACTTCTGTGACACGCGATTTATCGTCATGGAAATGGACACTTCCGTGATGATAATTTTGGTAATGTCATGGAACACTTCTAAGACATCACAAGTATGACTATCTTGATTCTGTCATAAAATCGTCATGGATGTACATGCATGACAAAAAACGCGACCTACTGTGACAAACACATATCATCACGAAAATGTATTATTTTTGTAGTGAACACCCCCAAAAGACTTACATCATATGGGTCTCCAAGAGACCATTGTATTGACAACCAAGAGAGAGAGAGAGGAAGCCATCTAGCTACTAACTACGGACCCGTAGGTCTACAAAGAACTACTCACGCATCAAAGGACAGGCACTAATGGAAGTGGTGAACCCCTCCATGACGGTGTCTAGATTGGATCTTGGTGATTCTATACTCTACGGCGGCTAGATCAATATTTCATCGACTCCCCTAGGGTTTCTAGAATATTGTGGTATTTATAGAGCAAAGAGGTGGTTCGGGGGCACCCGAGGTGGCACAACCCACCAGGGCGTGCCTGGCCCTCCTGGCGCGCCCTGGTGGGTTCTGTTCAACTCGAGCAGCCCCTCAGGTGCTTCCTTGGACCATTGGCTTTCTTCTGGCCCAAAAAAGTTCTTCCAGGAGTTGCACTACATTTGGACTCCATTTGGTATTGATTTCCTGCGATGTAAAAAACATGCAGAAAACAACAATTGGCATTGGGCACTATGTCAATAGGTTAGTACCAAAAAAATGATATAAATGACTATAAAATGATCGTAAAACATCCAAGAATGATAGTATAACAGCATGGAACAATAAAAAATTATAGATACATTGGAGACGTATCATGATCCTACATGCAATTATTATGAGAGAGGAAAGTATGGTTGTAGAAATTTTCATGTCACTAAATTACCTCTCGTTATGTTGAGATTGCTATTGTTTCTTTCTTCTTCCCTACGTATGCTAGTTTTTGCTTGTCCTGATAATTTGTTTGCTTATAAAATGACTATGCATAGGAAGTATGTTAGAATTAAACATGTTTTTCACATGCTACATGATGCTCTCTTCGTGTTTCAATTGCTATGTTTCATGTGAGCATCATTAAAATTATCAATGTCTAGCTAAAAGGCTTTAAAGAAAAGCACCTATTGGGAGACAACCCAATATTTTGATTTTCTGTTTTATGAGAATACACAATATTACTTCTGTAATAATTGGGTTTTAGTGTTTTAGTTAGTGTTTGTGCCAAGTAAGACCTTTGGGATGGTCCATGGTGATAGTTGATTTGATTTTGTGAAAAACAGAAACGTTCACGCCCTGTAACAAAATTGATATGAGCTGCTGGAACATGATAAATTCTTGAAAGTATACAACGGTTGAAAGGAGTCAGTCCACTTATCATAGATGTTGTCAAGTGCCATTTGTTTCCCATAGAACACTCTCATGTATGGCACCTCCAGGCCATATTTTTTCTTCAGGTTCTTCTGCAACTTTCTAATTCCAATCTCTGGATCCTGTAAAACCCAGTTCTTCGCAGCATCAGCAACCCATCTACTCTTAGCTGACTTCAGTCTTTTCCTTCTGTTGACACTTGGACAAGTATGAGCAGTCTTGTTCACTTTGACCTGCAATTATAAAAGTTGAAATACATGTTAGGACATATGTGGTGCAATAGATAATAAAATTTCCATGAAACTAAGCATGCATCCAGTGTTACTAACTTAAGTTAATACCTGAAATAGTGTGCTATGCCTCATTAAAGAGGCATGCATCCTCCACCTACACCTCTTATAAGCACAATGAACAGTCAACCTGGTTGGATCACTTTTGTCTATTACAAATTCACTTTGAGTCTTTATTGAGAAAGTGGCTAGTGCATTCCTACAGTCTAAAGCACTGGAAAATATAGTTCTTTCTTTTAGAGAAGGATCATCTCTATTGTACTGCACATCTGGCCTTCCCTCATCTGAATCCTCACTGTATCCCATGTCCATGTCCTCCTCCAACTCATCTTCACCTGGATCATCAAACATTCCTTCTGGTGGTGGAATATAACCTTCTTCCCCCTCCCAATCTTTCTTTTTGGCCTTCTGCCTTGAAACAAACAGTGGGAAAAGCCTTTCATCCTCATCATCTGTAGGCCAATCATCAAGAAGTCCCTCTTAAATATTTGGATCAGCAGAATCTATGCTACTACTAGGACCTGCATGACTAGGAACTTGCATGGTTGGTGTTCCTGGTACCTGCATAGAGCTCTCTACTGCATCTACAACTCTCTTCTTACTTGACTCGTGCTGTGAAATGTTAACAGTTCTTCCCCTCCCCCCTTGGATTGAATGTTACTGCCTCTAGAACTAGTAGATTGTGATCTTTTTCCATTGCTTTCTATCTGTCCTCTTTTTCTCTATATAACATTGATCTCCAATTTGACTGGGACCCAAGCATGTGCTGTAAACATTTTTCCTAGCTCATCATCACATTGGACTGGGACCCAAACAGCACTACCAATGTTCCAGTACCTGAATTCTACCGCATCATGTATTCCCCAGGGGTATTTAGAAAAAATCACAGATGTAAATTGTTCAAACTTTAGTGTGCTCTCCACAACCAAAGGAAATGAGAACCCTGTTTCCACTGGTTTTGTACCAGTAGGAACTTGCAGTGTCGTTTGCATCCTACAATCCAGACAAATATGTCCCACCCTACGCATAATCATGGAAAACAGGGAAAAGGCCCACCAAATGAGCACTACGAACACAGCAACCAACAGATCCAAGTAGAATACCTAAACAGAGCAAACAAGATGCTTCAGATCTGAAAAAAGGACTTACCCAAGTGATGGATCCATCTTTGGCATTGTGTTCCCTTCTTGGTCGCCGCCGCCGCTGCAAGCACCATCACCCTCCATCTGCAGCAGCGCAGCACACGGAGTCAGACCAATGGAATCTCCATCGCGGCCACCATTGATTTGGAGTTGTGCTTCCCGGAGATCGAAGGCGCTAGGGTTAGGGTTAGGGTTACACTGTGATTTGGGGGAAGAGAGAGCGTGCGGGTCGAGCGAGAGTATGAAAGAGATAATGCATCGAACAGATAAGATTGGGTGAGGGGCAAATATGTCAAACTGATGGCAAGTTAGCAGTCAAACAGCCTTGACCAGACGGAAATGGCACGGAGGGGCATTTCTATAAGTGAAACTGACGGCAAAGGGGCAAATTTGAGCACCCTCCGAAGTTAGGGGCAAACCTGAGTAGTGGGATCCAGTTAGGGGCATAGATGTAAATATCCCAAGGATAATTGTAGAATGCAACCAAAAACATTGCAACTTCTTTATGGTGGCAGCAGTTATAAAAGGTGAAACTACCTTTGTAATTAAGAATATGAGAATTGAGCACACTTGCCCTATTAGTACAGAGACAACAAGGGTAAGTGCCAAGTGGCTTGCTAACAAGTATCCGTCACTGTTCAGATCTGATCTAACAACTGGCATTCAGACTTTGATTGATGCCTACATGGAGAAGTATGGTGTGGATGTGCCCAAGTCAATGGCATATAGGGCAAAGAACCTAGCTATTGATGTTGTGTTAGGACACCACAAGAAGCAATACCCTAGGTTGAGAGACTATGCTCAGATAGTGATGGATACAAACCCTAGGAGTAGAGTAGTAGTCACTACTGTAACTCCAACACCCACTGAAAAAATCCCCCATCCAGGTCCAAGATTCAATGGAGCAAGGGAGGGGTTTCTATCCTTTTCCACACTTGTTACTATCCTTTTCCACACTTGTGCTTCAAAATAAGCACCATGTTCTTCATGATAGAGAGTCTCCTATTTTATCACTTTCATATACTAGTGGGATTTTTCATTATAGAACTTGCCTTGTATATTCTAATGATGGGCTCCCTCAAATTGCCCTAGGTCTTCATGAGCAAGCAAGTTGGATTCACACCCACTTAGTTTTCTTTTGAGCTTTCATACACTTATAGATCTAGTGCATCCGTTGCATGCAATCCTACTCACTTGCATCGATATAAATTAATGGGCATCTCCGTAGCCCATTAATTTGCCTAATTGATGTGAGACTTTTTTTGTCTTCTCCTCACGACCACCTTCTATTCCACATATAGTGCTATATCCATGGCTCATGCTCATGTATTGTGTGAGAGTTGAAAAAGTTTGAGAACACCAAAAGTATGAAATAATTGCTTGGCTAACACCGGGGTTGTGCATGATAAATACTTTGTGTGATGAATATAGAGCATGACAAGACTTTATGATTTTGTAGGGATAACTTTCTTTAGCCATGATATTCTGAGAAGACATGATTGCTTTATTAGTATGCTTGAAGTATTATTGTTTTTATGTCAACATTAATCTTTTGTTTTGAATCATATGCATCTGAATATTCATGCCACAATAAGAAGAATTACATTGATAAATATGTTGGGTAGCATTCCACATCAAAAATTCTGTTTTTATCATTTACCAACTTGAGGACAAGCATGAATTAAGCTTGGGGATGCTTGATACGTCTCCAACGTATCTATAATTTTTTATTGTTCCATGCTATTATATTATCTATTATGGATGTTTTATATGCATTAATATGCTATTTTATATTATGTTTGGGGACTAACTTATACCTAGTGCCCAATGCCAATTGCTGGGTTTTTTTTCTTCTTTTTGGCTTTTTACAGAAAATCAATATCAAACGGAGTCCAAAACGAATAAAACTTTACTATGTTTTTTCTTGGAATAGAAGAAACCTAGGAAACTTTGGAAGATGGCCAGAAGACCTACGAGGAGGCCACAAGCCCTAGGGGCGTGCCCCAGCGGGGGTGCTCCCTAGGCTTGTGGGCCCCTCGAAGACCTTCCAACCCTAACTCCACCACTATAAATTCTTAAATATTCCCCTTACATCAGGGGGCACACCAAAAATACTTTTCCGCCGCCGCAAGCTTCTGTTCTCGTGAGATCCCATCTTGGGGCCTTTTTCGGCACTCTGCTGGAGGTGGATTCGATCATATAAGGCCTCTACACCAACCTTGATGCCCTTCCGATGATGTGTGAGTAGTTTACCACGGACCTAAGGGTCCACAACAAGTATCTAGATGGCTTCTTATCTCTCTTTGATCTTCAATACAATGTTCTCCTCGATGTTCCTGGAGATCTATTTGATGTAATCTTCTTTTGCGGTGCATTTGTTGAGATCCAATGAATTATGGATTTATGATCAGATTATCTATGAATATTATTTGAGTCTTTTCTGAACTATTTTATGTATGATTGGGATAGCTTAGTATTTCTCTTTGATCTATCGATTTGGTTTGGTCTATTGGTTTGGTTTTTCTTGCATTGGGAGAGGTGCTTTCTGATGGGTTCAATCTTGCAGTGTCCTCATCCAGTGATAGTAGGGGTAGCGAGGCACGTATTGTATTGTTGACATTAAGGATAAAAAGATGGGGTTTATATCATATTGCTTGAGTTTATCCCTCTACATCATGTCATCTTGCTTAAGGCGTTACTCTGTTCTTATGAACTTAATACTTTAGATGCAGGCAGGAGTCGGTCAATGTGCAGAGTAATAGTAGTAGATGCAGGAAGGAGTCGGTCTACTTGTCACGAACATGATGCCTATATTCATGATCATTTCCTTACATATTTTCATAACTTTGCGCTTTTGTATCAATTGCTCAATAGTAATCTTTTTACCCACCATATGTTTTCTTCAAGAGAGATGCCTCTAGTGAAACCTATGGCCCCCGGGTCTATTTTCCATCATATATTTCCATATCTGTAAAACAAAAAACCCAAAAATACCTTGCCGCAATTTATTTATATTTACTTTCTTTTGCCTTTTACTTATCTTCTATATCTATGTCTATTAGATCTCACTCTTGCAAATGATCGTGAAGGGATTGACAACCCCTTTTTCGTGTTGAGTGCAAGTATTTGTTAGGTTGTGCAGGTGCATATATTGGGGACTTGCTTGTGCCTCCTACTGGATTGATACCTTGGTTCTTAACTAAGGGAAATACTTATCTCTACTTTGCTGCATCACCCTTTCCTCTTCATTGGAAAAATCAACGCAAGCTCAAGAAGTAGCAGTTAGCTAAAATTAATTTAGCAACTAAACTAAATTAGTAGGGCCTTGAGCCCACCTGTCATTGACCCAGGGAAGTCAAATACCTGGTCAAATGGGCCAACCCCATCGGTGGCATGACGCCGGTGATGGCAGACGCGGCGTAGCACTGCGGGATTACTCCTCCGGCGTCAAAATGGACAGTCGAGGGCATCTATGGGCTGCCGAGACTCGTCCGCGTCGAGTGGTGCTATGGTTTTGCCGAAGGCGACCTGAAATGACAATGGCGACCACCAATGTGGTGGCTGGTATTCGGGCGAGGTTGGGGATGGTGTTGTGGGGCACATCAGAGCGAACGGACGGGTGCTACGGCCTCCTGGTGTTGTGCTGAGCATGGTGACGCGCTCAGTTTCGGGCCTACGCGGTTGTGGCCACAACAACGACATGGTCGGCGGAGCCGAGCTCTCGGGATCGATGGAGGTGACGAATAGAGGCAGAAATGAGGCAGAGGAGAGGGGTAATCAGTCAGGAGCTCATGGCGATCATGTAGGAAAGGTCAGCGAGCTTGAGGAGGCGTTAGAGCGAGTAGGCAGTGTAGGTGATCTCGGACGCTCGAGGTTGAAGACGACGATGGTGGCGGTGTTGCGGTGCATCCCGACTTGTGTACGTCGATGGAGAGCTTCAGAGCGCCAAGGCAGACCACGGGGACACGGTGGGGCGATGAGCCGTGGGTTGTGGCCACGACAATGCACGGTGGTGCACTCTGGAGCGCTCGAGGAAGAGAGGGAGAGGGAGCCAAAGGAGGGGGAGGAGAACAGGGAGAGTGAGAGGCGACCGAGGGGGGTGTGTGGCACGCGTGGAGGCAAGGGCATCGGGGGCATAGACAGCCGGACAGGAGGAGGCACGCGTGTGTGTGCGCGGCGGCCACACCCCCTGCCCACCGACAGGAGGTTGAGGATGGCGCGCGGCTGGGCTGGGCCAGCTACAGTGCTAGGCCGGCTGGGCCGGTCAGGTAAGCAAGGCCAGTTTCTATCCTTTACTATTTTTGTTTCTTTTTTCTAATTTTGGAGTTTGTTTTTTATTTAGTTTTAATACCAAATCAATTTTATAAAACCTAAAAATATTTGTCGGCACTTTTGAAATATTTCCAATAGCCCTCATTTAGTTTTAGAATTATTTGAGATTTTTCAATAATTATAGCATTTAATGTTGGGGAACCTTGTATGGAAAACAAAAAAAATTCTACGCACACTCAAGATCTATCCATCGAGATGCATAGCTACGAGAGGGGCGAGTATGTCTATGTACCCTCGTAGACCGTAAGAGGAAGCATTTATCAACGTAGTTGATGTAGTCCTACACCTTCACGATCCATCCGATTAAGTACCGAACGTACGACACCTCCGCGTTCAGCACACGATCAGCTCGATGAGGTCCTCGCCTTCTTGATCCAGCAAGATGGGCGAAGTAGTAGATGAGTTCTGGCAGCACGACGGTGTGGTGATGGTGGTGATGCAACTATCTCCCTGGGGCTTCTCCGAGCACTACGAAAATATGATCGAGGGTGAATTAGAGAGAGAGGCGCTGCACATGGTTAGGGAATCGTGGTGTGCGTTGCCCCTCTCCCACCTCTCATATATATAGGTGGAGGAAGAAGGGGAGGCAGCCCTAGGGCGCCCCCAAAGTGGTCGGCGGCCAGCCCTAGAGGCCTGCCCTAGGTGCCCCCCAAAGGAACGTATCAAAAAACAGGAAAGCTACATCACGAGACCATGTCTGTACATGCTAGGCTCGTCAAGTTTAACCCAAGTATTCTGCTTATGCAAAACTGGCTTACACCCATTGTATGTGAACGTAGAGTCTATCACACCCGATCATCACGAGGTGCTTCAAAACGATGAACTTTAGCAATGGTGCATACTCAAGGAGAACACTTTTATCTTGAAATTAAGTGAAGGGATCATCATATAATGCTACCGTCATTCTAAGAAAAATAAGATGCATAAAGGATAAACATCACATGTAATCAAAATATGTGACATGATGTGGCCATCATCATCTTGTGCTTTTGATCTCCATCTTCAATGCATCGTCATGATCTCCATCATCACCGGCTCGACACCTTAATCTCCATCATTGCGTCAACATCATCTCGCCAACTATTGCTTCTACAACTATTGCTAACGCATATCATTAAAGTAAAGCAATTACATGGCGCATGTATTGCATACAATAATTAAGAGACAACCCTAAGGCTCCTGCCGGTTGTCGATATTACAAAACATGATCATCTCATACAACAACATATATCACATCACGTCTTGACCATATCACACCACAGCATACCCTGCAAAAACAAGTTAGACGTCCTCTACTTTGTTGTTGCAAATTTCACGTGGCTGCTAAGGGCAACTAGGAAGAACCGTTCTTACCTACGCAAAACCACAATGGTGATTTATCGAGTTTGCTGTTTTAACATTCTTCAAGGACCGGTTTTAGTCAAATTCAATTCATCTAAAGTAGGAGAAACAAACACCTGCTAGCCACCATTATGCAAAACAAGTTGCATGCCAGTCGGTGGAACTAGTCTCATGTGCATGGACATGTAAGGTTGGTCCGGGCCACTTCATCCCACAATACCACCGAATCTAAATTAGACGTTGGTGGTAAGAAGTATGAACATCACCACCCACAACTCCTTTTTGTTCTACTCATGCATATCTTCTACGCATAGACCTGGCTCTGATACCACTGTTGGGGAACATTGCATGGAAAACCAAAAATTTATACACACACACAAGATCTATCCATGGAGACGCATAGCTATGAGAGGGGAGAGTATGTCTATGTACCCTCGTAGACCGTAAGTGGAAGCATTTATCAACACGGTTGACGTAGTCGTACACCTTCACGATTTGGCCAATCAAGTAGTGAACGTATGGCACCTCCGCGTTCAGCACACGTTCAGCTCGATGACGTCCTCGCCTTCTTGATCTAGCAAGGCGGGCGAGGTACTAGATGAGTTCCGGTAGCACGAGGTGTGTTGACGGTGGTGATGCAACTATCTCCGCAGGGCTTCGCCGAGCACTACGAAAATATCACCGCGGGTGAACTAGAGAGAGAGGGGCTTCGCACATGTCTAGGGAATTGTGGTGTGTGTTGCCCCTCCACCTCCTCTCATATATATAGGTGGAGGGAGGAGGGGAGGCAACCCTAGGGCACCCCCAAAGGGGCCGGCAGCCAGCCCTAGAGTCCTGCCCTAGGTGCGCCCCCTTTCCTTTCATGGCGCTTGGGGAGAAGGAGGAGGCGAGGCGCCCCCCTTCCCTTTCTCTCATGTGGAGGGGAAGGTAGGAGGGGCTAGCCCTCCTCCCTTTCCTTCCCTAGGGCTTCCTGCAATGAGGAGGGGCGCACCAGCCCTATGTGGGATGGTGTGCTCTCCCTCGTTGTCACAACAAGCCCAATAACTCCCCTTGGCCTCCCGGAACCCCTTCTAGTACTCTGATAAAACTCTAGCGCATTCCGAAACCTTTCCGGAGACCAAATAGTATCGTCCTATATATCAATATTTACCTCCAAACCATTCCGGAGCTCCTCGTCATGTCCATGATTTCATCCAGGACTCCAAACAACATTCGGTCACCAACTCACATAACTCATATAATACTATATCGTCAATGAACGTTAAGCATGCAGACCCTACGGGTTCGAGAACTATGTAGACATGACCGAGACACCTCTCCGGTCAATAACCATTAGCGGAACCTAGATGCCCATATTGGTTCCTACATATTCTACGAAGATCTTTATCGGTCAAACCTTATGACAACATACGTAATCCCTTTGTCTGTCGTTATGTTACTTGCCCGAGATTTGATAATCGGTATCTTCATACCTAGTTTAATCTCGTTACCGGCAAGTCTCTTTACTCATTCCGTAATACATCATCTCATAACTAACTCCTTAGTCACTTTGCTTGCAAGCTTCTTGTGATGTATATTACCGAGAGGGCCCAGAGTTACCTCTCTGATATATGGAGTGACAAATCGCAATCTCGATTCACGCCAACTTAACAGAAACCTTCGGAGATACCTGTAGAGCATCTTTATGATCACCCAGTTACGTTGTGACATTTGCTAGCACACAAGGTATTCCTCTAGTATCCGGGAGTTGCATGATCTCATGGTCGAAGGAACATGTATTTGACATTAAGGAAGCAATAGTAATAAACTGAACGATCATATGCTAAGCTAACAGATGGCTCTTGTCCATCACATCATTCTCCTAATGATGTGATCCCGTTATCAAATGAAAACTCATGTCTATGGTTAGGAAACCTTAACCATCTTTGATCAAGGAGCTAGTCTAGTAGAGGCCCACTAGGGACACAGTATTTGTTTATGTATTCACACATGTATTTAAGTTTCCGGTCTACAATTCTAGCATGAATAATAAACCTTTATCATGATTAAGGAAATATAATAATAACCATTTTATTATTGCCTCTAAGGCATATTTCCATCAGTCTCCCACTTGCACTAGAGCCAATAATCTAGTTCACATCGACATGTGATTAACATCCAAAGTACACATCGCCATGTGACTAACACCCAAAGAGTTTACTAGAGTCAATAATCTAGTTCACATCTCTATGTGATTAACACCTAAAGATTTTAATAGAGTGTGATCATGTTTTGTGTGTGAGAGAGGTTTTGGTCAACGGGTCTGCAACATTCAGATCCATGTGTACTTTGTAAATGTCTATGTCTACAATGCTCTGCATAGAGCTACTCTAGCTAACTGTTCCCACGTTCAATACGTATCCAGATTGAGACTTAGAGTCATCTGGATCAGTGTTAAAGCTTGCATCGATGTAACCCTTTACGACAAACCCTGTGTCCCCTCCATAACCAAGAAACATTTCCTTAGTCCTCTTTAGGTACCTAAGGATAATTTTGACTGTTGTTCAGTGATCCACTCCTGGATCACCATTGTACCCTCTTGCAAAACTCATGGCAAGGCACTCAACTGGTCTGGTACGCAGCATGGCATACTTTATAGAACCTATGGCTGAGGCATAGGGAATGACTTTCTTTGTCTCTCGTGGTCGGGCTTTGAGTCTTACTGAACTTCACATCTTGCAACATAGGCAAGAACCCTTTCTTTGACTGGTCCATTTTGAACTTCTTCAAAACTTTTGCCAAGTATGTGTTTTGTGAAAGTCCTATTAAACATCTCGATCTATCCCTATAGATCTTGATGCCCAATATGTAAGTAGCTTCACCGAGGTTTTTCATTGAAAAAAATTCTTATTCAATTATCCTTTTATGCTATCTAGAAATTCTATATCATTTACAATCAACAATATGTCATCCACATATAATATAGAAATGTTGTAGAGCTCCCACTCACTTTCTTGTAAATACAGCCTTCATCGTAAATTTGTATAAAACCATATGCTTTGATCACCCCATCAAAGCGTATATTCCAACTCCGAGATGCTTGCACTAGTCCATAGATGGATCGCTGGAGCTTGCACATTTTGTTAGCACCTTTAGGATTGACAAAACCTTCTGGTTGCATCACATACAATTCTTCTTTAAGAAATCCATTAAGGAATGCAGTTTTGACGTCCATTTTCCATATTTCATAATTATAAAATGCGCAATTGCTAACATGATTCAGACAGACTTAAGCATCGCTACGGGTGACAAAGTCTCATCGTAGTCAACCCCTTGAACTTGTCGAAAACCTTTTGCGCTAAATCGAGCTTTGTAGATAGTTACATTACCATCAGCGTCCGTCTTCTTCTTGAAGACCCATTTATTCTCATTGGCTTGCCGATCATTGGGCAAGTCCACCAAAGCCCATATTTTGTTCTTATACATGTACCCTATCTCAGATTTCATGGCCTCAAGCCTTTATCGAAATCTAGGATCATCATAGCTTCTTCATAGTTCGTAGGTTGGCCATGGTCTAATAACATGACTTCCAGGATAGGATTACCATACCACTTTGGTGCGGAACATGCTCTGGTCGACCTACAAGGTCTAGTAGTAACTTGATCCGAAGTTTCATGATCATCATCATCAGCTTCCTCTCTAGTTGGTGTAGACATCACATGAACAGTTTTCTCTCATGTGCTACTTTCCAATTCGAGAGAAAGTACAATTACTTCATCAAGTTCTACTTTCCTCCCACTCACTTCTTTTGAGAGAAACTCCTTCTCTAGAAAGGACCCATTCTTGGAAATAAAGAATTTGCCTTCGGATCTGTGGTAGAAGGTATACCCAATAGTTTCATTAGGGTATCCTATGAAGACGCACTTCTCTGATTTTGGGTTTGAGCTTATCAGGCTGAAGTCTTTTGACATAGGTTTCACAAAACCAAACTTTAAGAAACGACAACTTAGGTTTCTTGCCAAACCATAGTTTATACGATGTCGTCTCACTGGATTTAGGCAGTGCCCTATGTAATGTGAATGCGGCTGTCTCTAATGCATAACCCCAAAATGATAAACGCAAATCGGTAAGAGACATCATAGAATCCACCATATCTAATAAATTACAGTTACGACGTTCGGACACACCATTACGCTGTGGTGATCCAGGTGGCATGAGTTGTGAAACAATTCCACATTGTTTTAAATGAAGGCCAAACTCGTAACTCAAATATTCACCTCCACGATCAGATTGTAGAAACTCTATTTTCTTGTTATGATGATTCTTTACTTCACTCTGAAATTCTTTGATCTTTTGAAATGTTTCAGATTTATGTTTCATTAAGTAGATATACCCATATCTACTCAAATCATCTGTAAAGGTTAGAAAATAACGATACATGCCACGTGCCCCAACACTCATCGGACCGCATACATTAGTATGTATTATTTCTAGCAAGTCATTAGCTCGCTCCATTGTTCCAGAGAACAGAGTTTTAGTCATCTTGCCCATGAGGCATGGTTCGCAAGTATCAAATGATTCATAATCAAGTGATTCCAAAATTCCATCCGCATGGAGTTTCTTCATGCACTTTACACCAATACGACCTAAACGGCAGTGCCACAAGTATGTTGCACTATCATTATCAACTTTGCATCTTTTGGCATCAATATTATGAATATATGTATCACTACGATCAAGATTCAATAAACCATTCACATTGGGTGTATGACCATAAAAGGTTTTATTCATGTAAACAGAACAACAATTATTCTCTAACTTAAATGAATGATCGTATTGCAATAAACATGATCTAATCTTGTTCATGCTCAACGCAAACACCAAATAACATTTATCCAGGCTCAAAACTAATCCCGAAGGTAGAGGGAGTGTGCTATGGTGATCATATCAATCTTAGAAATTTTTCCAACACACATCATCACCTCTCCCTTAACTAGTCTCTGTTTATCCTGCAACTCCTTTTTCGAGTTACTAATATTAGCAACTGAACTGGTATCAAATACCCAGGGGCTACTATGAGCACCAGTAAGGTATACATCAATAACATGTATATCAAATATAGCTTTGTTTACTTTGCCATCCTTCTTATCCACCAAGTATTTGGGGCAGTTCTGCTTCCAGTGACAATTTCCCTTGCAGTAGAAGCACTTAGTTTCAGGGTTAGGTCCAGCTTTGGGCTTCTTCATGGGAGCGGAAACTTGCTTGCCATTCTTCTTGAAGTTCCCTTTCTTTCCCTTGCCTTTTTTCTTGAAACTAGTGGTATTGTTAACCATCAACACTTGATGCTCCTTCTTGATTTCTACCTCCGCTGATTTCAGCATCGCGGAGAGCTCAGGAATCGTTTTCGTCATCCCTTGCACATTATAGTTCATCATGAAGATCTAGTTGCTTGGTGATTGTGACTAGAGAATTCTGTTAATCACTATCTTATCTAGAAGATTAACTCCCACTTGATTCAAGCGGTTGTAATACCCACACGTTCTATGCACATGCTCATTGGCTGAGCTATTCTCCTCAATCTTGTAGGCAAAGTAGTTGTCAGAGGTCTCATACCTCTCAACACGGAAATGAGCCTGAAATACCAATTTCAGCACTTGGAACATCTCATATGTTCCATGGCGTTCAAAACTTCTTTGGAGCCCTGATTCTAAGCCGTAAAGCATGTCACACTAAACTATCAAGTAGTCATCAGATTGAGCTTTGCCAAACATTCATAACATCTGCATCATCTCCTGCAACAGGTCTGTCACCTAGCGGTGCATCAAGGACACAATTCTTCTGTGCAGGAATGAGGATAACCTCAAGTTACGGACCCAGTCCGTGTAGTTGCTACCATCATCTTTCAAATTAGCTTTCTCTAGGAACGTATCAAAAAACAAGGAAGCTAGATCACGAGCTATTGAACTACAACATAATTTGCAAATACATTTTGACTATGTTCATGATAAATCTTAGTCCAATTAATCAAATTACTAATGAACTCCCACTTAAATCAACATCCCTCAAGTTGTCTGACTGATACATGATCCAAATCAACTAACCCATGTCCGATCATCACGTGAGATGGGGTAGTCATTAATGGTGAACATCTCTATGTTGATCATATCTACTATATGACTCATGTTCGACCTTTCGGTCGCTAGTGTTCTGAGACCATGTCTATACATGCTAGGTTCATCGGCCAGCCCTAGAGGCCTACCCTAGGTGCCCCCCAAAGGAACGTATCAAAAAACATGAAAGCTACATCGCGAGACCATGTTTGTACATGCTAGGCTCGTCAAGTTTAACCCAAGTATTCTGCTTGTGCAAAACTGGCTTACACCCATTGTATGTGAACATAGAGTCTGTCACAGCTGATCATCATGAGGTGCTTCAAATCGACGAACTTTAGCAATGGTGCATACTCAGGGAGAACACTTTTATCTTGAAATTAAGTGAATGGACCATCGTTCTAACAAAAAGAAGATGCATAAAGGATAAACATCACATGCAATCAAAATATGTGACATGATATGGCCATCATCATCTCGTGCTTTTGATCTCCATCTTCAAAGCATTGTCATGATCTCCATCGTCACCAGCTCGACACCTTGATCTCCATCGTTGCCTTGGCGTTGCCTCACCAACTATTGCTTCTACAACTATTGCTAACGCATAGCGATAAAGTAAAGCAATTACACGGCGCATGTATTTCATAAAATAATTAAGAGACAACCCTAAGGCTCCTGCCGGTTGTCGATGTTACAAAACATGATCATCTCATACAATAACATATATCACATCACGTCTTGACCATATCACACTACAACATTCCCTGCGAAAACAAGTTAGACGTCCTCTACTTTGTTGTTGCAAATTTCACGTGGCTGCTACGGGCAACTAGCAAGAACCGTCCTTACCTACACAAAACCACAATGGTGATTTATCAAGTTTGCTGTTTTAACCTTCTTCAAGGACCGGTTGTAGTCAAATTCAATTCATCTAAAGTAGGAGAAACAAACACCCACCAGCCACCATTATGCAAAACAAGTTGCATGTCAGTCGGTGGAACTAGTCTCATGTGCGTGGACATGTAAGGTTGGTTCGGGCTGCTTCATCCCACAATACCGCCGAATCAAAATAAGACGTTGGTGGTAAGCAGTATGAACATCACCACCCACAACTCTTTTGTGTTCTACTCATGCATATCATCTATGCATAGACCTGGCTCTGATACCACTGTTGGGGAATGGAAAACAAAAAAATTCTACGCACATGCAAGATCTATGCATGGAGATGCATAGCTACGAGAGGGGAGAGTATGTCTATGTACCCTCATAGACCGTAAACGGAGGCATTTATCAACACGGTTGATGTAGTCGTACACCTTCACGATCCGCCCGATCAAGTACCGAACGTATGGCACCTCCGGGTCATCACACATTCAGCTCGATGATGTCCTCGCCTTATTGATCCAGCAAGATGGGTGAAGTAGTAGATGAGTTCCGGTAGCACGATGGTGTGGTGATGGTGGTGTTGCAACTATCTCCACAGAGCTTCACCGAGCACTACAAAAATATGACTGAGGGTGAACTGGAGAGAGAAAGGGGCGTCGCACACATCTTGGGAATCGTGGTGTGTGTTGCCCCTTGCTACTTCTTGAGCGTGCATTGTTTTTTCCCTTGAAGACGGAAGGGTGATGTAGCAAAGTAGAGATAAGTATTTCCCTCAGTTAAGAACCAAGGTATCAATCCAGTAGGAGACGAACGCACAAATCACCTATACTTGCACAAACAAACAAATACTTGCACCCAACGCGATAAAGAGGTTGTCAATCCTTTCACGGCCACTTGCAAAGGTGAGATTTGATAGAGATAGATAATTAAAACTAAACAAACGATAAAATATTTTGGGGTTTTGGTTAATAGATCTGAAAATAAAAGATTGCAAAATAGTAGATCAGAAATTAATATGATGGAAAATAGACCCGGGGGCCATATGTTTAACTAGAGGCTTCTCTCTTGGAGGCAAATAATACGGTGGGTGAACAAGTTATTGTCGAGCAATTGATAGAAAAGTGCAAAGTTATGACAATATTCAAGATAATGATTATGTAATATAGGCATCACATCCGTGTCTAGTAGACCGACTCCTGCCTGCATCTACTACTATTACTCCACACATCGACCGATTCCTGCCTGCATCTAGAGTATTAAGTTCATGAAGAATAGAGTAACGCTTTAAGTAAGATGACATGATGTAGAAGAATAAAATCAAGCAATATGATGTAAACCCCATCTTTTTATCCTCGATGGCAACAATACAGTACGTGTAGGGCTACCCCTACTTTGTCACTGGGTGAGGACACCGCAAGATTAAACCCAAAGCTAGAGAGGTACTAGAGAGGCTAGCAATGGTGGAAGGGTGAGACTGTGTATAATCCATGGACTCAAGATTAGTCATAAAGAACTCACATACTTATTGCAAAAATCTATTAGTCATTGAAACAAAGTACCACGCGCATGCTCCTAGGGGGATAGATTGGTTGGAAAAGACCATCACTCATCCCCGACCGCCACTCATAAGGAAGATAGTCAATAAATAAATCATGCTTCGACTTCATCACATAATGGTTCACCATACACGCATGATATGGTAATCACAAACTTTAACACAAGTATTTCTACAATTCACAATTACTCACTAGCATGACTGTAATATCACCATCTTTATATCTCAAAACAATCATAAGGAATCAAACTTCTCATAGTATGCAATGCACTTTATATGAAAGTTTTTATTATATCCCTCTTGGATGTCTATCATATTAGGACTAAATTCATAACCAAAGCAAATTACCATGCTGTTTAAAGAGACTCCCAAAATAATATAAGTGAAGCATGAGAGTTCAACAATTTCTATAAAATAAAACCACCGCCGTGCTCTAAAAAGATATAAGTGAAGCACTAGAGCAAAATTGCCTAGCTCAAAAGATATAAGTGAAACCCATAGAGTATTCTAATAAATCACGATTCATGTGTGTCCTTCTCAAAAGGTGTCTACAGCAAGGATGATTGTGGCAAACTAAAAAGCAAATACTCATATCATACAAGGCGCTCCAAGAAAAACACATATCATGTGGTGAATAAAAACATAGCCTCAAGTAATGTTACCGATATACGAAGACGAAAGAGGGGATGCCTTCCGGGGCATCCCCAAGCTTAGGCTCTTGGTTGTCCTTGAATATTACCTTGGGGTGCCTTGGGCATCCCCAAGCTTAGGCTCTTTCTACTCCTTATTCCAAAGTCCATCAAATCCTTACCAAAAACTTGAAAACTTCACAACACAAAACTCAACAGAAAACTCATGAGATCCGTTAGTATGAGAAAAATAAATCACCATTTATGGTACTATTGTGAACTCATTATTTATTTATATTGGTGTAATATCTACTGTATTCCAACTTCTCCATGGTTCATACCCCCCCCCGATAATACTCATAGATTCTTCAAAATAAGCAAACAACACAAAGAAAACATTATCTGTCAAAAACAGAATAGTCTGTAGCAATCTGTAACTCTCGAATACTTCTGTAACTCCAAAATTTTGGAAACATTAGGACAACAGAGGTGATTTGTATATTAATCTTCTTGAAAAAGAATTAGTATTTTATCACACTTCTGCTAAAAATGAGAATTGTTTAACTGAGTTCAAAAGTTTCTCTTTTTCAGCAAGATAAAATCAACTATCACCGTAAGCTATCCCAAAGGTTTTACTTGGAACAAACACTAATTAAAACACAAAAACACATCTAACCAGACACTACATGAATTATTTATTGATAAACAGGACCAAAAAAGTAAGAACAAAAATAAAATTGGGTTGCCTCCCAACAAGCGCTATTGTTTAACGCCCTTAGCTAGGCATAAAAAAACATAGATCTATGTATTGTCATAATAAAAATAAGGCATATCACGTATGCTCATCACATACTCCCTCCCTTCAGCAGCAAGATTTCTTTGTGGTAAGCAAAAGTAATCAAAAGGGCAAAATTTAATAGGGTATGGATCACTAAGATCAAGTTCGGGAGGAATTGGCTCCTCCTTCGGCCCCTCGTATTGTATGATCAACTCATCATTGTAAGTGTTCTTTTGGCAACAAGTCATGAGCTTATTTTCTAAAGAGAAACCTAATCCCTTGTTTTGTATAGCAAAATTATCATTAAGTTCAGAAATTCTCTCAACTAAAACATCGGTAGGGACCCTTTTCCTTAAATTTTCATTATAAGCAACATGATCGAGAGATCGTAAACGCATTATTTCTTGTTGATAAAAGAGAATCCCCTCTATGGGAGGACGACCACCATCTATTTTATACTGCATAAAATTTTTACTAGCTTCTTTCATAATGAATCTAAACTCACGAGCTAGAAATATGGCAGCGGCACGTTTAACAGAAGAATGCTGAATATTAGAGAACTCTAGGAAAATCCTTTGTATGCTAGGGTGCATATGAACAAATAGTCTTTCAAGTTCAATTACAAGCAAAGTTATTGCATCCGCAAGACTTTTAGTTTTATGGAGAATAGCTCCACCTAGCGTGGGCAGCGCACCGTCACAAGTAAAGAAATCTTGAATAACTCCTTTTCCAATAATATTGCCGCTACCTATGAAAAGTTTTTTAGTGCACAAGATAGTAGATTCTTTATGGGGATCAAAATTAGCAAAATTATCCAGATTTCCCTCATCATCACTACTATCCTTTTCAAAAATAATCTCCCAAGACTCAGACATGGTGGCAACAAACCAATCTAGCGAACGAGCAAACGAAAAGCAAGCGAAAAGACGAACGGAAGAAGGGCAAAGAAAAGGGAAAATCTTTTCAGAGATTGTTTTAGAAGTGGGGGAGAGGAAAATGAGAGGCAAATGGTGAATAATGTAATGCAAGAGATGAGAGTTTATGATGGGTACTTCGTGGGCTTGACTTGGCGTAGATTTCCCCGGCAACAGCGCCAGAAATCCTTCCTGCTACTTCTTGAGCTTGCGTTGGTTTTTCCCTTGAAGAGGAAAGGGTGATGCAGCAAAGTAGAGATAAGTATTTCCCCGAGTTAAGAACCAAGGTATTAATCCACTAGGAGATGATCGCACAAATCACCAATACCTGCACAAACAAACAAATACTTGCACCCAACGCAATAAAGCGGTTGTCAATCCCTTCACCTGATAGAGATAGATAATTCAAACTAAACAAAAGATAAAACATTCTTGGGTTTTTTTGGAAAATAGACCCGAGGGCCATATGTTTCACTAGAGGCTTCTCTCTTGAAGGCAAATAATACGATGGGTGAACAAATTACTGTCGAGCAATTGATAGAAAAGTGCAAAGTTATGACGATTTCCAACACAATGATTATGTAATATAGGCATCACGTCCGTGTCAAGTAGACCAACTCCTGCCTGCATCTACTACTATTACTCCACACATCGACTGACTCCTGCCTGCATCTAGAGTATTAAGTTCATGAAGAATAGAGCAACGCTTTAAGTAAGATGACATGATGTAGTGGAATAAACTCAAGCAATATGATGTAAACCCCATCTTTTTATCCTTGATGGCAACAATACAATACGTGCCTCGCTACCCCTACTTTTTCACTGGGTGAGGACACCGCAAGATTGAACCCAAAGCTAAGCACTTCTCCTGTTGCAAGAAAAACCAATCTAGTTGGCCAACCTAAACTGATAATTCCAAGAGAATTATAAAGATATCAAATCATGCATATAAGAATTCAGAGAAGATTCAAATAATATTCATAGATGATCTCATCATAAATCCACAATTCATTAGATCTCGGAAAACACATGCAAAAGATGATTACATCGGATGGATCTCCAAGAACATCGAGGAGAACATGGTATTGAGAATCAAAGAGAGAGAAGCCATCTAGCTACTAGCTATGGACCTGTAGGTCTGAGATAAACTACTCACGCTTCATCGGAAGGGCAATAGAGTTGATGTAGATGCCCTCCATGATCAAATCCCCCTCCGGTAGGATGCCGGGAAAGGCCCCAAGATGTGATCTCACGGGAACAGAAGGTTGTGGCGGTGGAAAAGTGTTTTCGTGGGTGCTTCAGGAGGTTCGGGAATATATGTGAATATATAGGAGGCAAAACTAGGTCAGGGGAGTCACGGGGGCCCACGAGGTAGGGGTGCGCCCTACCCCCTGGGTGCGCCCTACACCCTTATGGTCATCGCGTGGCTCTTCTGACTTGATCTCCAAGTCTCCTAGGTGCCTTCTGGTCTAAGAAAAATCATCACGAAGGTTTTATTCTGCTTGGACTCCATTTGGTATTCCTTTTCCGCGAAGCTAAAAAACACGGGGAAAACAGAAACTGGCACTGCGCTCTAGGTTAATAGGCTAGTCCCAAAAATAATATAAAATAACATATTAATGCATATAAAACATCCAAAATAGATAATATAATAGCATGGAACAATCAAAAATTATAGATACGTTGGAGACGTATCACTCCTCTACCTCCTCTCATATATATAGGTGGAGGGAGGAGGAGAGGCAGCCCTAGGGCGCCCCCAAAGGGGCCGGCGGCCAGCCCTAGAGGCCTGCCCTAGGTGCCCCCTTTCCTTTCATGGCCCTCGGGTAGAAGGAGGAGGGGAGGCCCCCCCTTTCCTTTCTCTCATGTGGAGGGGAAGGCAGGAGGGGCTAGCCCTCCTCCCTTTCCTTCCCTAGGTCTTCCTGCCATGCGGAGGGGCGCGCCAGCCCTATGTGGGCTGGTTCGTTCGGCCTCCCGGAACCCCTTCTCGTACTCCGATAAACCTGCAGTGCATTCTGAAACCTTTCCGGAGACCAAATAGTATCGTCCTATATATCAATATTTACCTCCGGATAATTTCGGAGCTCCTAGTCATATCCGTGGTCTCATCCGGGACTCCGAAAAACATTCGGTCACCAACTCACATAACTCATATAATACTATATCTTCAACGAACATTAAGCGTGTAGACCCTACATGTTTGAGAACTATGTAGACATGACCGAGACACCTCTTCGTTCAATAACCAATAGCGGAACCTAGATGCCTATATTGGTTCCCTACATATTCTACGAAGGTCTTTATCGGTTGAACCTTATGACAACATACGTAATTCCCTTTGTCTGTCGGTCTATTACTTGCACGAGATTCGATCGTATATCTTCATACCTAGTTTAATCTCGTTACCGGCAAGTCTCTTTACTCATTCCGTAATACATTGTGTTGTAACTAACTCCTTAGTCACTTTGATTGCAAGCTTCTTGTGATGTGTATTACTGAGAGGGCCCATAAATACCTCTCCGATACACGGAGTGACAAATACCAATCTCAATTCATGCCAACTCAACAGACACCTTCGGAGATACCTGTAGAGCATCTTTATGATCACCCAGTTATGTTGTGACATTTGATAGCACATAAGGTATTCCTCCGGTATCCGGGAGTTGCATAATCTCATGGTCGAAGGAACATGTATTTGACATTAAGAAAGCAGTAGCAATAAACTAAACGATCATATGCTAAGCTAACAGATGGGTCTTGTCCATCACATCATTCTCCTAATGATGTGATCCCATTATCAAATGACAACTCATGTCTATGGGGAAACCTTAACCATCTTTGATCCATGAGCTAGTCTAGTAGAGGCACACTAGGAACATGATATTTGTTTGTGTATTCACACATGTATTTAAGTTTCCGCACAATACAATTGTAGCATGAATAATAAACCTTTATCATGATTAAGGAAATATAATAATAACCATTTTATTATTGCCTCTAGGGCATATTTCCATCATTTAAATGCCCAAACACAAATACATTATGATTTAATTCAAAAATCCAAGATGACCTAGAGAAATGTGCACCATTTTTGGCAGAGGTTTTCACCCATTCCAAAAATGATGAACTTTTCTGAAGGGCATTTTGGGTTCATTGAAAAGATATAAATTTGAACCTAGTTAAAATATTTTGGGTGCTAGGGTTTTTCATCTCCATTTCAACTTTCTTTTAATTTTAAACATGATGCAACAAGCAAGTGCTATCCTAGTGCATTTACCAGACTAGGGATGTGACAACTCACCCCCACTAAACAAGAATCTCGTCCCGAGATTCAGGCGTAGGGTAAGAGGCAGAGGGGACGCTAACTATCACATCTTCTCAATCCAATTGGCCTTCTCTAAGACACTAATTCATTGCATCATACTGATCTTGACATCTTTGCTTTCGAGATCTCTATCCAAACATGCCGATGAAGAGAGAGGGAAACTCTACAGGATCGATCTTCATGAAGATTGAGTAACTCATGATCAACTCATCGAATGAGACATAATAACATCTCTCGAGCTGAGACACAAAACATATCAGGGGTGATGGAAAAGAAACAGATGACGAAGGTTCAAATTGGTAGGCAACCATTCCACGCTTAGGCAACCATTCCACGCTTAAGTAAGATGGTTCATGGGTTTCGAAGTAGTGAGGAGTTAATTACCATGATTCCATAACGGGGCACCTAAGGGAAGGTGACTCATAGAATTATTCCCATGAGTGGCAAAAAGAATTACTTTTGATATAGAGATCGCTGAAACTCTTCATACCAGGCTAAGGCAATTCACAACGATCGTTGAAGGAATTTGAAAGAATGGCATACTTAGGATGAAATGGAAACTCTAGTTATGGAACAATCTGCAAATGGAAGGCACATCCCAATTGATGCCGAGGATATAACCTAATGCCTGAGCGTGCTTTCAAGAACTTGAGCATTTCCATATTCATCAGGGTTTACCAACATCTATGCCAAAGATCTGAGTGACACCTCATACTACCATGATGAAATACGATGGAGGATGCAGATGCAAAGGAGGACATCACTTTCTTCGATATTACCTTAGCAATGCCAAGGAATAAAACCTGGATGATCGACTGAGAGACATTTAGCACTCCACTTCTAATGTTCTCCTTGATGTACTAGCATAACCCAATTATAGGCACTGTTTGGTATCTAGAACATCAAGTAAAGGTCGGACTTCGGAAACACAAAGAATCCATGGGAAACAACTTTGAGAATAAGTCATAGAGAAATCATCATCAGAAGGTGGCTAAATTGTTGAATCAAGGTACTACCATAATTGGCCTTCTGGCCAGGTGGGGTAGCCACAACATCCACTTTACCAATTTATAAGACTAATATTATAATTCTTGGGATACATCCCAACCTTCATATCTACCTGAGATTCAGATCTCGTTGGTGTCATGATATTCCAGACTCAGCATGTCTGAAAGAGAAATTTTGCAACACAAATCGATGAGATGACTGTGCGAGATTCTCGAGAATGAACTATTATAGCAATCTCCAAATCATGAGCTAGTTTGCAAGACACTCATGAACAAACTGTCCAACACAAGCATGACCACAAAGTCTTACCGCAGAACACTATCGAGTTCTGGATGGGAACCATCATCAAGGATATCAAGTCTTGTGCATTGGCATGGATTAGAACTTAACTCCTTTTCCTAGAACAAATCAGTCAGTGGCTTGGTGTTCTAGGAATATCATATGGAATGGAGGTGGCCAAACCTATCAAACCATAGAATACTTCATGCATGACTGACTGACTTGGGATGATTCCAAAGGAAGCAAAACAAACTTTCTCGAAGTCACGGTGGCAACTTACATCAAATACACATGAATTAGAGGGAGTCACTTCTTTCATCCAAACATAGGCTTCATGAATGGGACACGAATAAAATGTTTACACAAGTTTCCAGCACTAGCTTAATGTTCAACATGAAGCAAGGAGGAGATAAAATGCTACTGATGGGCTCAACAACAAGTCATCGGGATTCCCATATAGATGGAATTCCATAATTATGTGAACAAGGTGATAGCATTGGTCAGACCAAAAGATATAATGGTGCATACTTGAGGAAACAACCACGAGTAAAACAACATTAGGAAAATCATTAGTGCCGATTTAATTTGACGATAGACCACACTCAAATCAAAATTTGGAGAAGACAATAGATCCAACAACTGATCATGAAGATCAATCAATGAAGATATCATATTTGTTCAACACACAGACACACAAAAACGCAAAGATATCCCTTCAGAACGAACTAAGTTAGGCAAAGCATTTATCCTCCAACTCTCCAAGTTGTTGCTTAACTTAACCAACTAGCTCAAGGACTTGAGCACGAACTCAACATAATAGTTAGGGGACAACCTGGTAATACTTCCGAGAAGATATTCAGAAAATCATGAACCATCGATATGTTTCTAAGCTCTAGAACCATCTTTCTATTTAGGGCAAGAAGACATGGTCAACAGAGCAAGGGATTGACACAATCCTAACTCATTAGCCGAAGAATGCACCAGGGAAAATGGAATAGGTAGCACGATCAATCTTAGAATAGTGATTCAATAACCAGAGGAGGGGAAGGAACACATGGAGAGTAAGAGGCGGCCGAGGGTGTGTGTGGCATGCTTGGAGGCATCCAAGGCACCGGGGGCGCAGGCAGCCATGCAGGAGGTGGCGCGCGTCTGTGCACGCACGGTAGGCACACGCCATCCTGCCCACTGGCAGGAGGTTGAGGATAGCGCGCGACTGGGCTAGGCCAGCTATAGTGTTGGGCTGGCTGGGCTCAACATGTAAGCTAGGTCAGTTTCTATCCTTTTCTATTTTTGTTTCTGTTTTCTAATTTTGTAATTTGTTTTTTATCTAGTTTTAATACCAAATCAATTTTGTAAATCCTGGAAATATTTGTGGGCACTTTTGAAATATTTCCAATATCCCTCATTCATTTTAAGAATCATTTGAGCATTTAAAATAATTATAGCATTTAAATGCCCCAATACAAATACTTTATGATTTAATTCAAAAATCCAATATGACCTAGAGAAATGTGCACCATTTTTGGCAGAGGTTTTCACCCATTCCAAAAATGATGAACTTTTCTGAAGTGCATTTTGGGTTCATTGAGAAGTCTTAAATTTGAACCTAGTTGAAATATTTTGGGTGCTAGGGTTTATCATCCCCACTTCAACTTCCATCGAATTTTAAACATGATGCAACAAGCAAGTGTTAGCCTAGTGCATTACTAGACTATGGATGTGAAAGTAAAACTAATCCCTGGGTGGTTTTGGTATTTTTTAACAACATATAGCTCATTGAACTAATGCTCTTCAAGATGATCATTTTAGAAAGTTCAATGATTGGCATGGCATGGACTAGAGATGTGGACCCCTCAAAATGCTAAGGACACATATTGGCAACAAGCTCAAGACTCTACATTTTCTTTTTAATGATCCAAGATCACATTGAGTCCATAGGAAAGCCAATACTATTAAAAGGAGATGAGGTGTTGCTTAATGGCTTGCTTGGTCAAAATGCTTAGTGATATGCTCCAAAACCCTTAACACTGTCTCATTTCCACATATGTCCTAAACCTAAAAGTCAAACTCGGCCCCACCGATTTGATATATCCGATGCCACCAAGTTCATTTGACGTAGCCACTGCCACAAACCCTAGTCACTTTGGTTTCACCGATAGGGATCTCGGTCTCACCGAGATGGGATTGCAAACTCCCTGTTTCCTTTTCGTAACATTTCGGTCCCACTAAAATGATCGAATCGGTCCCACCGAGTTCGCAATGCAAACTCCCTATTTCCTTTTCGTAACATTTTGGTGCCACCGAAATGAGCGAATCGGTCCCACCGAGTTTGCCTGACCAGCTCTCTATGTGCCTATTACTGAAATCGATCCCACCGAGTTCATGTGATAGGTCTCACCGAGATTACGTTATGCCCTAACCCTAGCACATCGGTCCCACCGAGTTGGTCGTATATCGGTCCCACCAAAAATCCTAACGTTCATATTTTGACCTAGATCGGCCTGACCAAGTTTTACCATTGGGTCTCACCGAGTTTGGGAATCTGTGTGTAACGGTTAGATTTGTGTGGAGGCTATATCTATCCCTCCACCCATTCTTTATTTGTGGAGAGAGCTATTAGAACGTGCCTACACTTCCACCATTCATTTTCTAAGAGAGAACCACCTACTCATGTGTTGAGTCTAAGACATTCCATTCCAACCACAGTAATCTTGATCTCTACCCTTCCCCAAGTTGCTTTCCACTCAAATCATCTTTCCACCATAGCCAAATCTGTGAGAGAGAGTTGAGTGTTGGGGAGACTATCATTTGAAGCACAAGAGCAACGAGTTCATCATCAACACACCATCTATTACCTTTTGGAGAGTGGTGTCTCCTAGATTGGTTAGGTGTCACTTGGGAGCCTCCGTCAAGATTGTGGAGTTGAACCAAGGAGTTTGTAAGGGCAAGGAGATCACCTACTTCGTGAAGATCTACCCAAGTGAGGCAAGTCCTTCATGGGCAATGGCCATGGTGGGATAGACAAGGTTTCTTCTTCATGGACCCTTTGTGGGTGGAGCCCTCCGTGGACTCGCGCAACCATTACCCTTCATGGATTGAAGTCTGCATCAATGTGGATGTATGATAGCACCACCTATCGGAACCACGCCAAAAATTTCCGTGTCAACATTGTGTTTGCTCCTTCCAAAATCCTCCCATTTACTTTCTTGCAAGTTGCATGATTTACTTTCTGCTGCTCATATACTCTTTGCATGCTTGCTTGAATTGTATTGTGATTGCTTGACTTGTGCTAAGTTGCTAAAATCTGCCAAGAATTAAAATTGGGAAAAGTTTAGGTTTTCATTTGGTCAAGTAGTCTAATCAACCCCCCCCCTCTAGACATACTTTCGATCCTACAAGTGGTATTAGAGCTTTGGTCTCCATTTGCCTTGATTTCCATAGCTTTGGTGATCATAGCCTTGGTTTCACAACCTAGGAGAGTATGGCGTCTAGCGAGGGAAATTACCACCGCATAGGTCCTTACTTTGATGGTACTAATTTTGCTAGTTGGAAACATAAGATGAAAATGCATATTCTTGGACATAACCCCGCCGTTTGGGCTATTGTGTGTATTGGTTTGCAAGGTGAATTCTTTGATGGGAGAGAACCGAATCATTAAGCTACCGCGGAAGAATTGACGGTGATGCAATACAATGCTCAAGCTTGCGATATCCTCTTCAATGGACTGTGCCCTGAAGAATTCAACAAAATCAGCCATCTTGAGAATGCAAAGGAAATTTAGGATACTTTGATTGGTATGCACGAAGGTACCGACTCCGTCAAGGAATCCAAGTTGTATGTGCTTCAAAGTAAACTAGATAAGTTCAAAATGAAGGATGGTGAAGGTGTCGCTGAAATGTACTCTAGGCTTGCTCTCATCACAAATGAGATTGCCGGCTTAGGAAGTGAAGAGATGACCGACAAATTCATCATCAAAAAGATCTTCAGAGACTTGGATGGAAAATATGATACCGTGTGCACTTTGATCCAAATGATGCCAAACTACAAAGATCTCAAGCCAACCGAAGTCATTGGAAGGATTGTTGCTCATGAGATGTCACTCAAGGATAAAGAAGAGCTTCACAACAAGTCTAGTGGTGCTTACAAAGCCTCATGTGGTGCTCCTACATCATCAAATGAGAAACAAGCCTTCAATTAAGAATTGAGCTTAATGGTGAAGGACTTCAACAAATTCTACAAGAGTAGAAGCAAGGAAAGAAGTTCCAAATCAAGGTCCTACAATGACAAAAGATCTTCTAGTCATGAGCGAAATTGCTACAATTGTGGAAGACCCGGATGCTACTCCAATAAGTGTACGACTCCCTACAAAAGAAGAGACACTACAAAAAAAAGACACATCCATGACATTTTGGGCCGAACGAAATTTTTTTCTGTCATACATATGAACTTCTATGACGATAATTGTGACAAAACCCGGTATCATCATAGATGTGGTGGGCTCCTACTTCTATGAAAAAAAATCATGACAGAAAATGGGCTTTTCATCCTGGGCGGGCCGGAGACGTATCTGCATGACATTCTTTGGGCCGTCCATGACGGAAAAAACCATGGTAGAAGCAAGGGGGAGGAAAATTTCGAGGAGTTGCCGGTTACGGTGGGAGTTCGGGGGCCGAGTGATGTGCGTTTCTCTCGTACAGGTACACACGGGTGTGCGAGGCGTTGGCTCTAACTGAACCCGAGCGAGGCGTTGGGCTCTAACTGAACCCGAGCAATTGCACTGCAGGCTACGCGTTATTGAACCCGAGCGATCGATAGATGGCTATTAACTGAACCCGATCGAGCGATTCCTTCGCTACTACTGCTAACTAAAGTCGATCGATTGGATGAACAGTGAGTGTTGCGGGGGCCGTTTGGAAGAACAGTGAGCGGTGGCGTTGCCTCTGGATGAACAGGACCCCGTGGTGTGGAGGGCTAGATGAACAGTAGACGGTGGAAGGGTGGCCGTGGAGGGGTGGTTGAACAGGACCCCGTTGTGTGGACGGCTAGATGAATAGTAGACAGTGGAGGGGTGCCCGTGGAGGGGTGGTTGAACAGTAGCCAGTGGAGTAGCGCGCGGTGGAGGCTGGATGAACAGGAGCCCGTGGAGGCTGGAGGAGGTCGACGGTATCCCGTGGAGGCTGGAGGAGGTCGACGGTGGAGATGAACACTATCCTGTGGAGTCCCGTTTTGTGGTACGCCACACCCCACCCGATGAACAGGACCCCCGTTTCGACCGTAGCACTCCAATACAAGTCCGTTTCGTCCGTTTTGCGGTTTGCCACACCCCTCCCGATCAACAGGACCCCCGTTTCGACCGTAGGAGGTCCGTTTTGTCCGTTTTGCGGTACGCCACACCCCTCCCGATCAACAGGACCCCTGTTTTGACCATAGGAGGTCCGTTTCCTCCGTTTTGCGGTATGCCACACCCCTCCCGATCAACAGGACCCCGTTCCGAATGTAGGAGGTCCGTTTCCTCCGTTGTGCGGTACGCCAGGTCTCATTTCCATCGTCTGTTCCGTCCAAGCCCTCCCGATGAACACGACCACGCATTCCGTTCCAACCCAGCCGGTTGGCTCCCACGCGTTTCGTTGCCTCCCGATGAAGACGACACATTCCGTTGCCTACCGATGAACACGACGACGACGCTGTTTCTCCGTTCCAACCCAGCCATGTACACGAGCCCTGGCCGTACGTACACATACGTGGCCGTATTTTCTTTCTTGCACCCTGGCCGCTGTACGTACGTGTACATGCTACGTGCGCGCCTCTACTATGACACGTACGCGCCTCTACTACGACACGTGCGCGCCTCTACATCCACAAGTATATATGTACGCACACGTTCGCGGCCAGAATGACAACACTACGTACGCTTCGACCAGGTGGGTCCCAGCTGTCAGGCACATCCTTGCCTGCGAAGATGTAGTTGGTGGGTCCCAGCAGTCAGGGGGGCGAATCGTTTTGGTTTTTTTTTGCCCGGACGCACTTCCTTGCGTGCGAAGATGTAGCTAGTGGGTCCCAGCAGTCAGGGGGGTGAATCGTTTTTTTTGCCCGGACGCACTTCCTTGCGTGCGAAGGTGTAGCTGGTGGGTCCCAGCAGTCAGGAGGGAAATGTTTTTTTCGCGAAATACGGTGGCCCGTCCGGTGGATCCCTGCTGTCAGGTGGAGGAATCATTATTTTTCGCGTAATAAGGAGGCACTTCCTTGCTGCGGCCGTGGACCCAGCTGTCAGCCTCTCCACGTACAGTCCACGTCCGATGGAAGTCGTTCCTTGACCACATTGACCACTCCGCGCTGAGAGCACCAGGGCGTTGGACGATGGCGAGGCCTAGGAAGGGGATGACGCGGAGCCGATGAAGATGCGGCAGTGGATGCCCACGCGGAGAGGAGTATGAGGGTTCACTCGTTCGGCTGCGGTGTGAGGCTGCCATCGCCGCAGGGCCTGGCCAGCGGTGGGAATAGTAGGGGGCGGTGAGGCCTCCGCGGCAGCACAGCCGGACACAGGAGGCAGGAGCAGGCGGCACGACCGGTGCTGCTTTGGGCAGCTAGACCAAGAAGACCAGAGGTTGAAGAAGCACTACGGCCGTTGGATGGACATCGTACGTTCACCGGAGCTAGAATCGTTTATATTGACTAAGTTGACAAAGCCCTCCGTCCCCGTCAACTTAGTAGGCCCACAAGTCAGCTTGCCACCAAGGTGGGTCCCAGCTAGCAGGGGGAGTATTCATTTTTTTGTGCGTAATAAAGAGGCACTTCCGGTGGGTCCGAGCTGACAGCGGGGGGAACGATTTTTTCGCGAAATACGATGGCCCATCCGATGGGTCCCAGCAGTCAGGGGGGAAACCTTTTTTCCGCGAAATAAGGTGGCCCATCCGGTGGGTCCCTGCTGTCAGGTGGAGGAGTAATTATTTTGCGCGTAATAAGGAGGCACTTCCTTGCGGCCACCGTGGACCCAGCTATCAACCTCTCCAAGTACAGTACTCTTCCAATGGAAGTCGGTCGTTGAACACGTTGACCATGCCGCGCCGAGAGCACCAGGGTGGTGGACGACGGTGAGGCCTAGGAAGGGGACGACGCGGAGCCGGGGAAGACGTAACAGTGGAAGCCAGCGCAGAGAGGAGTACGAGGGTTCACTAGTTCGTCTGCAGTGTGAGGCTGCCATCCCTGCAGAATAACAGGGGGTGTGCGTGAGTGGAGGGATGGCCTGGCCAGCGGTGGGAGTAGTATGGGGGCGGTGAGGCCTCCGCGGCAGCACAGCCGACCACGGGAGGCAGGAGCAGGCGGCACGACCGGCGCTGCTTTGGGCGGCTGGACCAGGAAGACCAGAGGTTGAAGAAGCATTGCGGCCGTTGGATGGACATTGTACGGTCACTGAAGCTAGAATCGTTTATATTGACTAAGTTGACAAAGCCCTTGGTACGCTCCAACTTAGTAGGCCCACAGGTCAGCTTCCGAAATGGTGCACCCCAGATGTCAGGGGGAGGAATCATTTTTTGGGCGGCCGGAGCTAAGAATATCCGAGATTGAAGAAGAAGCACGGCATCTGTTGGATAGACATCCAACGGCCACTACTGCTAGAACCGTGTGTTGACTATAATAAGTTGACAAAGCCTTGCATACGTGTCAACTTAATTTTTTATGGGACGCGTCACTTAGTAGGCCCGCAAGTGTGTGGCAGAGAACTTATAACCCTTTTGCGTTTTGTAAGAATGTACAACCCATTTTTGAATTATAATGGAATTTACAATAGCCCATTTACGGTTTGTTAGAAATACAACCCATTTTCTAGCTAGGACAATGATTAATAATTTCAACCAACCGTTGAAAACAGAATTCAATAAAATTTCCCACATTTTGATGGGATCCGAAATATTTTTATCCCGAAATTTCTAGTCAGATTAAATATAAATTTGTATTACGTAAAAATCCAACGAAACATTGCGCGCGCAACAATGAAAATTTAAGATTTTCAAAATCCATAAATAATATTTTATAAACTAATTTCGTGTTTGGTGCATTTTTTATAGTTACTGCCCAGTTTTTATAATTACATCCCATTTATTAATTTTTAAAGCACATTTTCCTGTTAAGCCTAATGCATGCCTCCTAGGAAAGATTTCCAGCCCAGCGAGGCGGAGAATGACAAGTTGATCTTGCCTGGGTATTCCTCAAAAAGATGTATAGCTGGGCTAGCTATTTTCATCTTGAAAAAATTAGTATCTAGGCTGGATATCTGGCCTGGGCTAGATGGGCCACAACCCGCCCAGTTAATACCCTGCTCTCCTCTGAACAACAATGAAATCATCGGCAAGAAAAACTCTGCAGTGCTCACGCCTCAAAAACACAAATACTGCTCGAGCTGCTTGGTCCCAACTGTCGGCTGCACCTTGTGCAATTCTCTCGTTTATATTAACTACATAGGTTGAAAATGGTGTGGGACCGTGATGTCAGGAACCAGGAGAAAGCAAAAAAAAATTATAGTTGTACATAATAAGGAGGCACTTGCGTACGTACGGCTATGGCCCTAGTGGGTCCCTAGTGTCATCCAGTCAAAATAAATTCATCTCCTGAATCCTCATGTTCGTTGACCATGTTAACAAGGCTCAGCGCCACGGCGAGCGCAACAACTCGAAGGACAACGGAGAGGCCTCGCGGGCCCTACGAAGGTCTGATACAGCGCCCGCTGCTCATTCAGGAAGCCAGGATCATCGGACACCTATGAGCACCTTCGAGAAACTGAGACGGCATGAAACGGTAAGGCCGCGCTTGGGAGCTCTGGTTTATTTCAAACCTGTATTAACATACAAGTGTAATTTACTGATCATAGGAAACAACACGTAAAATACAGGCGTAATGAAACCAAGGGCCCGAGGTCTGTAAGTAAAACCGCGGGTTACGCGTGTAATTTGAGAGACCAGTGTATATTTTATGAGCACTGCTATATGGACGACATTACCAGACGATACATGCACGACGTGCATATCATGCCATCCATGGGCAAGGCTGAAACATCAGCTAACGGCTGGATTAGCAATTGTTCGAGTGTCGTTCAGCATTTCTATCGTGTGTGAAGTACTTCCGATATTTTACTAGTTGAAATCGACCAACCAAGTGCCTTCGCCTGAGACCATCTGCTTTAATTTACAAGCGTCAATTTTACAAGCGGTTTTGGTTGGAAAACGACAATCCAATCATGGCCTAATATCATGAGTTGGTCGGCAGATCATATGGTTTCACGTCTAACCTACCCAACATGTCGTATAGTCTATGAATGAAACATCAGACGATGAACTTCTTACGCACGGAAACAACAGAAGAGGATGATCTTCTTAACAAGCAAATCACTGGCATTAGATCGACATGCAAAACAATACGAAGCATTATTCTCAGGAGGCACGGTGAACAGCTCGTGATGCCACATGCCACAACATTCCAAGCTCAACTTTGCAATCAAACACAAGGCCTGGCATTACATAGAAAATATTCAGAACAAACTCTTAACACAGGAATATCTCAGCAGAGTAACTATTTACTTCTAAACTGAACACAGGAACAGGAAAAAACACTCAACGCTGCTCACAGCAAGGGCGTCCCACTCAAAAATATCAAATGCATGTTTTCTGGCTAACATCAATGAGCAAATTTTGACAAGGTTTTCCAATTCCAATATATTAAACTAACATCTTCTTGCTAACATCAATGATTAAACTTTGACAAGCTTTTCCCATTCAAAATATGTAATGCCTATGATCGTGGAGTCCTGTCGTAGCTTCTTGTACTTGTTTGGGCACTTTTTGCCCAGGGCACTCCACGTGTTAAATTGCCAATGGTCTCTGCAGACTAGGCATGTCACCGGTGTTTAATAATACTTTGTAAAGCTTCTCAGTCATTCCTTCTGTAATGTACCGCAAACAGTGACTGCTTCTTTCTGCAAAGTGGAACGACCAACTGGACCCAGTAACGCATCAGTTTGCCTTGGACACATTGGCTCCTTTTGTGCAGTTCAACTAAAATCGAAGTCGGAATAAAACCGAGCTTTAATTTTGATATCACTGTAAGCAACAATAGGTATAAGGGAAACAATTACTGAGAAATAACGGTTGATGACTTGTCTTAATGGGAAACAAAGCAGGAGAGTAGCAATTCTCCATCAGTGTGATTCATTCATATTGACTGAGACATTATCTTAACAATGCCTTGTTTCAACATGTATAAAGAACGACAAAGCAAAAAAGTACCATTCCTAAAACAATGCAACTGATTCATTTTAACAGAGACATTATCTTAACAATACCTTGGTTAAACATGTAGAAAGAACTACAAAGCAGGATAGTACCATTCCTAACAAGTGTTGAAGTTTTGAACTAAGATTTAGTAGTTAATTAATTCTGAGAGTGGCATTGCTTAGTTTTACCAGCGGCATTAGATTAACAAAAAGCATTAACAGTTCCAGGGAGAGTGGGCGCAACAACAATATGTGCTTCCATCTACTTATAAAGGGGGTGATGCAGAGTTTGTTGTAACAAAGCAACAAGTATCATGTTTGGGTTGGTCCCATTTTTGTTCACTATTTAATGGGAAAAGACAGCAATACAATAGCTTCAATTCAACAATTATTTTAAATAGTACCAATACAAGTAGCACAACATCTCAAAGCACACTGCACAATCATGTGGAAGAAGGCCTGTACTGACCTTTCATGAGAACACTGGGATAAAATAAGAATCTGCCAACACGAATAGGAAATCCAATCTCGTTTTGTGCAGTTCCACTGAAATCAAGCAAAGTGTTTTGCGTAGCGAAGCAAAATGTCGCAATAGCAACAAGTTGAACAGATATCCCAGTTTAAACAGAGGCAAAAAAGGAATCAATTACTGGCTAATAGAGGAGGATGAAACATGCATCCGCAAAAATGGTAATTCGGCCAATCCCTAACAAGTGTTGCAGTTTTGAAATAAGATTCAGTAGTTAATTCTGAGAGTGGCATCAATTACTGGCTTATAAAGGGGGTGATGCTGAATTTGTTGTAACAAAGCAACAAGCATCATGTCTGGGTTGGTCCCATTTTTGTTCACTACTTAATGGGAAAAGACAACAATACAATAGCTTCAATTCAACATTTATTTAAAACAGTACCAAAACAAGTAGCACAACATCTCAAAGCACACTGCACATCATGTGGTTAAGACCAAGATTTGAAACAACTCGCCACGAAGACTGGAAACAAATCTCAATCTCCTTTTGTGCAGTTCCACCAAAATTAAGCAAAGTCACCGGTGTGACATTCAAGTTGAACTACACAAAACACTCTTAAAACATAAGTGTTCCGAGTAGCGAAGCAAAATGTCGCAATAGCAACAAGTTGAATCGATACCCCTATTTTAACAGAGGCAAAAAAGGAAAGAATTACTTGCCAATAAAGGAGGATGAAACAAATGGTGACAGAAAGAAGCATCTAACTTATCTTGGATGGAAAACAAAGTAGGATAGTAGCATTTCTAAAACGGTTGCATTGATTCATATTAGCAGAGACATTCTCTTGAAACAACATTCGTTAAAAATGTAATTTACTTTTAACAGTCGCATTGCTTCAATTTCTGGCGGCATTCTTAGATTAACAACAACAAAATAGTTCTATGGGACATGCTAGCACCATGTGCGTCCACACGTATAAATGGGTGATGCAGAGTATGTAGCCAAGCAACATATCTGTGTTGGTCCCATATTTTTTCTCTTTGAACTTTTTTCCTATGTGAGGGCAGCAAATCTAGTCCTGCACAAACTACCCGACCCCCCAGTTTCTTTCCCTTTTCAACAAAGAGATCGGTTCCTTATAGATGTGTGTACTGGGTTACCCCCTTTTTCCCTTTTTGACCAACAAAGCGGCTAGATAGCCAGCCTATACTACTTTTCCTCCCTCCTTTCCTCATTGAACCACGTCCTAGATTCATGCTCCACCCCACCGCACCTTTCTTTCCTCTTTGAACCAAGACCTAGATTCGACTACAGATCGAAAAAGATCCACATGCAGCTAGAGCAATGATGGTTTCAAAGAAACTTATACCTTAGGGTCGTCGGGATGTGGCAAGGCATGCGGCGGGAGGCCGAATCTACCCACACTACGTACGGTAGCGAGGAAGAAGGGGTCGGTGGCCCTCCCACACAGGTGCTGGGTGAAAGAGAATAGCGCAGCCGGTAGTGGATTTCCTCCCTCGCCGAAGGCGATAGAGTTAACGCTGCACCTCCTCCCCTTCCCGGTGCGACGGGATACGGACGCCTCCTTCACCAGCTGTGAGGTGGGAGAGAGAGACAAGAGGCCAACACAGTCTTGTTTAGATCTGGTGAAGAGAGGGTGAGAGACTGTGAATATAGCAAACCCTAGAAAATGAACGCTTAGCCTCCAGCATGTAACATATATGTATTGCAGCGAGCGTGTGGAGAGTGCAAACCCTAGCAAACAAGCGCTGAGGCTCCCGCTTATATATATACTAATGTAGTACGGACTGAGCTCCGGTGCCTTCACTACATCTGATTTTGGCTGTATGACAGGTGAGCCAGCCACATTTTGGGCCCACCTGTCATAAACCAAAAGGCAGGTGCACTAAGTCAATGAAGCTGCGTCCATATAGTACTCTCGTGTGTATACGACTAATATATAGTGGAGTGATTTTCTTCTTCTCTCCATAACAATCGTTTTAAATTGTGTAAGTACGAAACGAAACTCTTTATTTAATGTACAGTGAAGAAAACTAGTACTGCTTCCGATGAACTAACAATCCACGCCCACGCGTCCTGGTCGCACTTCCTGTCGTTCACATGTGGTACACTACCCTCCCTTAAGTGAACAACCACACATGCGCCAAATTATCAGAAACGTGTGAGAGTGTGTACAAATAAAGAATTTTAATTTCAATTATCGGAAAGGTTGAGAGTATTACAAAGTTTGACTTTAGTCAAATCTAATATGCGGAGTAAATAAAAATGGAGGGCTACTACGTCCATCCGGGTTTTTAGTCTACACCATTTTTTAAATCAAAGTTAATAGCTGGACAAATAAAATTACAGGGGAGGTGGAGACAAAGTTGTGAGAAGGCTTAGAAATCAATACAAAACTTATGCTCTTAGTACCAATGTCGATCCTTCTTCGAGGAAACATTTGGTGCATAGCCAATTGTGTGATAAAATTGCACCAACGTGAAAGACGACTGTGTCTCCAATGCAACCAAGGTGAACTGACGAACGATATAATCTTTGTGTGTAACAAGCAAAGAGCACTGATGGAAGACAGCTTGTTTTTCATTGAAAATCGATCAGCTTCACGAGCCGAGGCAACCATGAGGCGCAACCATGAGCATCAATAGTACATCGTGGTGATGCATCATCCATTTGGCATCAAGTTTGGGTGAGGCACCTATGAAGTTCGACAAATCCTCACTGTGGTCTGTTTCTTATCAGTAGTCAAGCTCGAGGAAGGAAGAACCACGTGGCAGAGGATAGTGAGGCAGAACAACAATGGCCATCCAATTTTGTGTAGTTCCACTAAAATTGAGGAAGACATGCCCGGGTATGGAGACACGCATCGCTGTTTCCAAAAATATAAAAAAGGGTTAGCAACGACATATTAATTGTCAATAAGAATTAATGAAAAGTACACCAATAAACAGAAGCATCATAATTATATGTTGATGGGAACTAAACCAGGATACCCGAGAAAAAAAGCATTTCTTCACTTAACCAGTGATAGTACTACCACCATATGGACAATGACCGCACAACCACCAAGTACTTTTTGTCGAGACAACATGTATACCTCCACCGAGGCATAAATCAGGACAACTTTTCGAGAGGCATTTCCTCTATAATAGTACTAGTAGGTGATGTTGGACCAGCCGACGAACCCCAGCTACTATGCATGGGGAGCTGGGGAGTAGTCGCATAGAAGAAAACCCGCACATAGCGACCAGGGGAGATGGACCAGTACAAGAAGTTATACCTCAGGTGGGCGAGATGTCGTTTAGGCGGGCGGGCGGGATCTGCCCACACGACGGCAACGAACAAGGGCGCGGAGGATCTTCGTCTGCGCCAGCGCCAGCTCCGAGAGGACGGTGCACATCGGCTTCCTCTGTCACCGACGGTGACAACATCAAAGCTGCACCTCCTCACCTCCCGCAGCGGATGGGATTCAGACGGATCTGTGACCACCGGTGAGGAGAGAGATAGAGTGGACACTGTCATCTTGTTTTGATATGGAGAGGGTGAGAGAGAGAGAGACGCGAGAAACTCTATCAAACAAGAGGCTACAATGGAGTAAAAAATCTCTCCATAGCAGTGGTTTTAAATAGAATACGCGCGTTCCTGGAAAAAAGAAACGAAAACTGGCGGACAATTTTTTAAGGGTCTATCTAGGACACATCTAGATGTGACATAGTTATGTCACATCTAAGTTGATGTCCACTCTGTTTGTGGTCTATTTTTTTGTCCTAGTTTATTTGTTTCTTGTTGCTACATTATATACTTGTGGGAGCTTAGATGTGATATCCTTAAATAACATCTAGACGTGAATTAGACAAACTGATTTTCTAACGTCCCAAGAAAGAAAACTCGATCAAAAACACGCCCCCGCTTCCAGGTCGCGAGGGTCGTCGCGCACACACACATAGACATAGACATGCATATCCGTGTTTACGCAAAATTCCATTTCCATCTCCATCTCCAATCATATTTGTCCAACTGGCACATTATTTACGTTGTTAATTATATACGCGGCAATATTAACGTACAACATCTCTTGTTTGCGCACGTCTGGACCGCTGCCACGGCCGGTCCTGACCAACCCGAACCCTCTTCATCACCCGCGCGTGCTTCCTGCCCGAAATGGTCAGTGCCGCATTCATGCCCGGCCAGAGCGGACGCGACCTCTCACTGGCGCCGGCATTGAAGCGGCGCGCCGGCCGAGAGAGCGTCGCCCGCGCCGCTTCCGGGTGCACGCGGCTGCTCCGCGTTCAAAGGTCGCAGTAGCCGGCTACAACATGCATGTAAAAAGTTCTTGGGAGTCCGTGCTACAGCTAGCTGTCCTCCCCCAACTCGTCAATCTCTTCTAGTATTGCTAGAACTCCATGGCGCGATCCATCGACAAGCAGGCGGGAAATTTATCGTATACTCAGTTTGCAGTGAGTGGCATGCTGAGCGACCGTGTGGGGTCGAGCCATGGAGGAGGGTGAGACACGAACACGACAGACGTGATTTAAACGTTGGTTTTGCTCGATGGCGCGATCCAACAAAAGGAAATGTTGGTTTCTCTCCGTTTCCATTTTTTCTCCGGAAAAACGGAAACTTTCCACTCCATTTTCATTCCTATTCCAAGGTTGCCCCGTTACAACATTCCATCAAATACAACGGAAAACTAACACGCATGCTAATGCATCTCAATGATTCACGGATCATAGCAAATATTTACTTCACAACTAAAGAAAAAAGTTGTGAGAGCGTGTACGAAAGAAAAGCTACTGATGGGGTCACTACGACTTAAACCCTAAACCCTAAACATGATTTAATTCCCTAGCCAGGTAGAACCTGTTGAAGGAAAGACGACTGGCACCATCGGATCATACGATGCTTTTGTGAAGTTCCTCTAAAGTCGACCTGAGCATCCATGATGGCAAAGATATTGAAGAAGTGTGATTAGAATAATAGTACTGGCACTAGTTCATGAGACATAAAATCATCACAAGTAGAAGCCGGTAGAAGTAGAGAATGATCGACATGGAGATGGAGCTACGGCAGTGGAGCAAGCCGGCTCCAAAAGGAAGATGGACTACCTGGGACGTCGGGCTGTAGCTAGAAGGGCGGTTGGGACGCGACATCAGCCCATACCACGGTGACCCCCGATTGGGACGCACCGACTGTGGGTTTTCTCCCTCACCGATGCTGACCGCATCTACGCAGAACATTGTTCCCTCCCTGTGACAGCCTGATTTTTGGCCCTTTCTTTTTCTTTTGTTTTTCCGAGGTTTTTGCCTGAGTTTTCTTTTTCCGTGGCTTTGTGGTCTGGAAACTGAAGAAGATGCCCTCTTCATTGCTTCCAGAGTGGCTTGTCATTCCCAAATCTTTCCCTGGACCCTGTCATTTCCATCCTAGACAAATCCCAATATTCTTTTTATTGGGAATATTCCTTTTCTATTAAAGGAATAACTCCAATTGCCCTAGGTTGTGAAGTAACCTATATTTCCCTCACTCCAAAAATTACCAAATAATTCTCATAAATTGTTTGGGTCATATCTTATTCAAATATGGCAAAACTTTTCATTGCCATGTTCAAAAATAATCCTCCAATAATTCATTTCCTATTCTTCCCTGAATGGCACTTTGTGAAGGAAGTGTCATTTATATTTCTCCTATGGACTCCCAACCTTTTTGGGAATGTTTATATGTCCAAATAATTGCCTCATGCACAAGTTCAAATTTATTTGCCTAGCCAATCTTCCTCAGTGAATTTTCAAAGTTTCTGTCAAACAGAAGGCTTTGTGAAGGAAGTACTAGCTAGGAGTACCCAAATGAGTTGAACTTTTGCACACTCCTTAATGTGCTCCTATTAACCCATTCCACTCATTTGCAGCCCCATCCAGTTATCTATGTGAGCACAGGAGCAAATCTTTGTTTCTGGGAATATTTTCAGGTTGTGAAGCAAGTATATTTTATATTGTTTCAAAAATCCTGATAAATTATCAGATCATTCTTATACCCATAAAACATCTCTCCACCAAATTTGGCATCATTTCGTTGAGCCATTTGACCACCATAATTATTTCAAGTTTCTGGTCAGCAGAGATGTTTGTGAAGAAAGTGCTATTTTGGTTTGTCCATTTGGCATGAGCTTTTACATCATCTTCATATGACCTAATGACTAAGCCTTGCCCAATTTGAGATCAAGTTGATGCTTAATCAGAGTGCATCATCCAAATCTTGATTCTGGACCATATTTGGCAGTTGCAAAGCAACTTTGTTAAATCTTGATCCAAACCCATCCATAGTTACCAGGATGTAAGTCCTTCTTTACGTCAACCTCCCAGAAAACTCCATTTGACCCAATCACATCCCTGTTGAGTAGCAGTACACGACTTTACTGCAGTAAATTTCAGGTGTTAACCGCCATTTAACCGTGTCACTTTTAACCAAACTACCACCTCAGCTGCAACCTCCCCAGGAAGGACAAGCCCCCAGACATCATTTGGCCGGTCTTGTGCCACTGTGAGCACCAGTGCACGCGGTGACCACCGTTTTGGCATGAAGTGTGCGCAGCCAGAACGTCGTTTGTGCTCGGGCCCCTCTCCCTCTCGGCGTCTTCGCGCTCTTGAGCATGTCTCATCGTTTTACCGCATCGTCGCCGTCCTCCTAGAGCCTTCTCCCCCTCCGTCAGCCCCTCCGTCAGTTATCGTTGCCACGTGCCCATGGGCGCACTGTGGCCGACTGAGCCTTAATGGCGCTCGGCTTCTTCCTCCTCGTGTCCTCGAGCGCTGCTCTTCTCCGTGACCTCTACAGTTCATCCGGAACCCCCTTCGTCGCCTTCCCCGTGCCCCCCTGGTGCTTGTTGGCCGTCTCCAGAGCCTCGGCCGGTCGTGCACGGCGGCACCCGAGCCCATCTCCACCGCCCCGCCTATAAATGGCCTCCCCCGAGCCCTCTGAGCTCTCCATCAACCTCCCCACCCTCCTCTGGTCCTGCCTAGCCAGTTGCCCGAGCCCCGGAGTGCCTACTCGCCGCTAACCATCACCATGGCCACTGCCTCGGCTCGGCTACATTAGCTCGAAGTCGAGCTTCCCCCTCCCCTTCTCCACCACCAGTAGCTCCCCACCACTCCGGCGAACCTCCCTGCCCTCTCATCCTCTTGCTGGAGCCCCTCTAGGGCCGTGTCCCTCGACTAGCCGCCGCCTCTGTAATCCCCGTCGCCGCGGCCTCCCCTTCGCGCCGCCACTCCCCGGTGACCGTTTCGCCCCTGGATGGGTGCGGGCCTCCGCCCTGAAACCGTCGGTGTCCTTCCCCTGGCCGGAGATGGCCGGAGCCACCGTGCCCAGCGCCGGCAGCGCCACTGCCTTGCCCATCAGTATCCTTTTATCCGTAGATCCAAATGAGGTGAAATCAACGCTCACTTCTTCGTTTCGTCGAGCCCGTTCTGTTGGTCATGTTTTCACTATGGTTTGACACTGTGAAAATGACCTTTATGCCCTTGCCCTTATCCAGCCCCCTTCGAGAGAGAACGTTTTCCAGCGTTTCATTCCGCGGCTTCACCGCACTTCTCCCCGATGCCTTCTTCATCCCCAGGCAAGCCACAATACCCACTTGCATGATAGTCATGTAGTAGCCATGGTTTTCAACTTGAATATTTAATAAATGTTTGCTTGTTGAAATGATGGTTATCGTTGTTCCGGTGATGTTCAGATTTGCATGTTCACTTTTGTGCTATGTTGTCTTATACTCTGTGATAATTTTATACCTGCTAGTATTACCTTTCATATAATTATGCTGGTTTGTAGTACATGTTGATGTTGGAGATGGTTATGCTAGTCAGTATGCCATGTTCAGTGGATATGAGTTATTGTTGATATGGTGGAAAGTTATGTGATACTCTCATGGTGATGTTGATATCATGTTCATGCATTTTATCATGGCTTAGCACATTTGCATTAAAGTTAACCGGATTAAATTGAACTTGAACACCTGTTGGATGAGTCATGGTGCCGCTGAACCGATGCAGACCAGTGCAACCACGCTTACCGGTATGGGACGGCCCTAACTGGGTCTGTTGTTGTGCCTCTCGCCGGTGCCTCCAACGAGGGAAGGTTATGGGCGCGTGCTACCCTGATTAGGTAGGCGGACCATAGCCTTGTGTGCCCGTTGTTGAGTTAGTTTTTGGATCCTTGTCCCAGTGTGGGACGGGCCATGACGGTGCTCGTTGTGTCTGGAGGTAGGCATGGGGCCACCCATGACTTAGCTCAGTGAGGAGTGAGTCGGAGTGGCCGGGAGAGTGTCATGGCAGTAGATCGGTTTTGTCGGAATGCCATTGGTCCACCCGAATGGGAGTGCGAGGCCATGGGTTCTGTAGTGTGGGTATAGTGTACTAACCTCTGCAGAGTGTGTATTAATCTATTGATAGCTGCGCCCGCGGATAAGGGCGCATGTCGACAAAAGGTCACACCATGAGTCAACAGTAATAAGAGTAATGTTCTTAATAACAGTGAGATAAGTGGGCCAAGTATTGGTCGGGTTGTGATCGTCGTAAGGATCACGGGCCATGTAGTGGTCGGGTTGTGATCGTCGTAAGGATCACGGGCCAAGCATTGGTCGGGTGGTGATCGTCGTAAGGATCACAATGGTATCGAGGATATCAAGTTGTTGTATATTCGTGATGTTGTACGAGAGTCATGGATAAAAATCAAGCTCCTTGTGGTTATTTAATGATCGATACGGTATTGTTTATGCCAAGCTTGATTTGATCCTGAGATGATCGTGTGATGTCCGAGGTTGGTAAGTGATGCATGTGTTGGTTACGAGGTAACCGAGCAGAATAAGTGGTGCATATAGTGTCATCATGTTGCATTCTAGTATTGTCGGATTAATATGTTCATGTTGTGATAGCTGTATCATGTTGATGTTGGTCATGCCATGTTAATTTGATGATATCATGAGAATTCCTGTTTAACCTGTAATTGACATGCTGTTGTCTGTCTTGAATGCTTCTGGTTAGTGTGAGCTTGCAAGTACATTCAATGTACTGACCTGGCATGTCATGCCAGCTTGTAGGTCATGCCGGATTTGATTGCTTGCTTGTCGTGGTTTCCGTTCGTGTGAGCTAGGATAAGCGTTCTAGCCAGAGTCCCTGCGGAGTGGAGTTCACCACCGTCGTCGTTGTTCCGCTGCTAGAGTTATTCCGCTGCTTCGAGTTGTTCTGTTGCTTGCATAGAGCAACAGAGGATGGCGTAGTGTCGCCGTACCGATGTTATTCATTGTAATATTGGAGACCTTATATTCATATTCGTGTAATAATAGAAGGCTGGTTTGATCTATGCTAAGTAGTGTCGTATTCCAGAAGACTTCTTGAACTCTGGGCTGGAATACGGGGCGTTCCGGTTTTCTCTGAGCCGGGCTGCCACAACGCTTGGTATCATAACAGGTCTGATTGTAGGATGCCCTAGACCGCGCGAATGTTAGAAAGCGGTAGTATAGACCCCAGTTGGTTTGTTGCACTTGGTTGCTACATTTCTTTGTCGCATAGCATGCATATAGATTATTGTTTAGTCGCTAACGGATTATCTGGTGAGTGTAGCTGGCATCGGTTCGAATCCACTACAACTCAACCTTTGCATTTCTCCAATCCCTTTTTCTTTCAGTGTTTGGTGTCATTTCTGTCCCAGCAGAGTGATGCCAAGTGATCCCGACACTGTTTGGAAAAATGGTGCTCAGGTACCGCACCGATGTCTTTATTTCAGTCCCGTCTATCATTTCGGTGAAGGACATGCGTCTATCCCGGATCGTTCTTTTATTTTGTCATGTTGGCAACCCTTAATGATCTCAGTTATCAAGAAAGGGCAATGTTAGCAGCCTCAGCTTTTCCCCGCTATCCTATTTCTTGGACGAGTACGGATCTTTTTTGTCTGCTTGATAATAATGTGGTTGCGACCTTCGTGTCCTACTGCATGATTACCGAGTACGTCCTCGCCTCTGAGCTAGTCCAGGTTGCTATCTGGCTAAGCTAGCACTTGGTGTAGCGCTGTTTACACCAATTCTTCCACACATTTATTCGTCCTCGTACACATCATCACAACATGCTAGATCGTAGTACCGTAGATTCCGTGGAATTTGTGTGCTTAGGTGTGCATGCACATTATTGTGTGAGTAGCAGTAATATGTGATGATTGCTTGATTTATTTTATTAGTAGAATGCTTGTGTGCTTTTGTTTTAGTCGTTTCTGTTGTTCCTTTCTTTGGGCCTTAGGTGTTGCAAATTTTCCCCTATTAAAGTTGCTCATCAGCCGACACCGGACCCGAAGAGTCAGCAAGATATGCAAATTCAGCTAAACAAAATGGAATTATCAGCAGACTGCAATGAAAATTGGGAATATCTTGTATGGATGCAAAAGAAATCTTGGATGGACCATCAGTATCAAGTTTGCATTAGCATGCACTCATCACAACAAAACGATTAAATCAGCAAGAAGATAAATTGTGTGCAAGGTTGACAGAATATTATCAAAGGTATGTCTCAGATACAATTTAATTTTTCGTTGAGGATGATTTTGGAACTCGATGTACCTGGAAGCAAGCAAAAATATGGCATATACTCAGAAAGGAGGATAGTCCAGTAAAACCATGTTTCATACAAGAAATCAACATCAATAATATTAAGATGGTACGTATATGTGGAAATCGGTCCATATCACAATAATAAGCTTCTGGTGTAAGAAATCCACTTTTCCCTCACAAGATACCCGAGAAGCTTCCAAGGCAAGATTCATCTACCTTCCTCAGTATGATACGTGGACGATTTCCCGTGCAAGGTACCCTGTCTTCTTCAGTAAGCAACCACAAAAGCTTTCAGCATAAGGTACTGAGTCTTTCCCTAGCAAAGTCTTTAAGGGGGTAAGCTTCTGAAGCACGATACCCAGTTTTCTTCAGCAAGTTGTCCGATGAAAGTTTCGAGCACAAGCTAGCAAATATTCCTCAGTGATACATTGATACAAGGTAGTACGTTGTGAATTGATAGCATATGGCAGTGAATCCAAAGAATCAGATCCACAACGTTTTGGTCAGAATCAAGAATCAGTCAGAATACACGTCTGTCTCGGAATCAGGTCCTCATATATCTGCAATGAGCATACCACCAAGATCTTACAAGTCACTCGGATGAGGATTTGACAACCACGTGAGGATGGTTAATAGAAGAAAGCTAGTATACACTGCAGTGTGACAAAGGATTATGAGGATTGACGACATCAATGAGCTCAATACAAGTACCCGTGAACCTGGAAAATGATCCTGATGAGTCCTTGTCCCCTCTTTCTCCAATGATGACACCATGCCTGTGATCTGAGCTGTTTCTTGCTATCCGGGGTGGATGCCTATTTTTGTTTCTCTCTTCAACGACTGTCACAAGTCTGAGCTGCTTTCCGGCCGACTCATACAGCTGTTGAGTTTATTTTTGTGACAGTAGCCCTATAGCTGCTTTTTGGCCATTTTAGGGAGCTGCCACCTTCTTCTTATCGACCCGGTCTCATGCTCTGAGATGCTTTTCGGCCGTCCTGAGCCGTGGTTGAGTTATTTTAGTAATGTCCCAGATCTAAGTTGTAAAGACCATTCTGGTGGCTACTGACTTATTTGCCGAGTTCTCGCAAGGGTTTCAGATGATCATTTCCCAATGATCAGAATTTGAGAGGTGTTGAACCTGACATTTAATGGGTTACCCTATCAGAAAAACAAGGATAAGCTACGATTGCTGAAAAATTGCACTGACAGTACCTATGGTCATACGAAGAAACAATATGACCCAGCTCTTTCAGCCAAAGATCCAGACCAAGAAAATGATAATGAAGGAGGAAGACCAGTGATGCAGGTAAGAAAATTGTACCCGACCCCATGGTGCAGATCCCCCGGATAGTTTAAGTCAGTATTGATCCACATGGATATGCCTACAGCATGAGTAATCGGCATGAGGAATAACAGTCCGGAAGCCTGAGTCCTCACTTATATGAATCATCATGGATAGCCTGTCGTGAACAATTTTTTTTCGTTAGAACCACTGTCAGTCAAGTTTGCAGATATTATCATACAGGACAAACCCTTTATGCTGGCCACGACAAGAGACAATCAAATATTTGGTACGGATCCGATACTCACGAAAGTGGAACCGGTTAAGATGATTCAGAAACCTCTGCGATGAGTTAGAATCTGTCAGGAAACGGTTATGTTTCAACTCACTATTTGGAACCCAAAGGACCTGCATTTAGTGGACAAACCCAATGCAATGATACAAAGCTTGAGTTTTCATCAGAAAATTCTGATCATCATTACATGAAAGGTTGTCAGTGCCGGGTGGCACACCCAGCGGAAATCACTTTTGGATTTGTGAGATGGACATATATTTCAGTCGTGATAATTAAATCACACTCAGCTAGTCAGCAGATCTAAAAAGAAATTGGAGCCTATATAAGCATGAGCAAGCCAGGTAAGATCTGTCAGAATAAGGATATAGTGAATCAAATCACCAAGAGCTAGTCAGATAAAATTTGGTGGGAACAACAATAAAGGAGAAAGGATGCCCGAGTTGGAAACAGTTTCCTTAAGTCAGAATATTCATACTAGTTCCCTGAGCAACCAAATCTCGAGGACGAGATTTCTTTAAGGGAGTAAGGTTTGTGACAGCCTGATTTTTGGCCCTTTCTTTTTCTTTTGTTTTTCCGAGGTTTTTGCCTGAGTTTTCTTTTTCCGTGGCTTTGTGCTCTGGAAACTGAAGAAGATGCCCTCTTCATTGCTTCCAGAGTGGCTTGTCATTCCCAAATCTTTCCCTAGACCCTGTCATTTCCATCCTAGCCAAATCCCAATATTCTTTTTATTGGGTATATTCCTTTTCTATTAAAGGAATAACTCCAATTGCCCTAGGTTGTGATGCAACCTATATTTCCCTCACTCCAAAAATTCCCAAATAATTCTCATATATTGTTTGGGTCATATGTTGATCAAATATGGAAAAACTTTTCATTGCAATGTTAAAAAATAATCCTCCAATAATTCATTTCCTATTCTGCCCTGAATGGCACTTTGTGAAGGAAGTGTCATTTATATTTCTCCTATGGACTCCCAACCTTTTTGGGCATGTTTATATGTCCAAATAATTTCCTCATGCACAAGTTCAAATTTATTTGCCTAGCCAATCTTCCTTAGTGAAATGTCAAAGTTTCTGTCAAACAGAAGGCTTTGCGAAGGAAGTACTAGCTAGGAGTACCCAAATGATTTGAACTTTTGCACACTCCTTAATGTCATCGTATTAACCCCTTCCACCCATTTGCAGCCCCATCCAATAATCTATGTGAGAACAGGAGCACATCTTTGTTTCTGGGAATATTTTTAGGTTGTGAAGCAAGTATATTTTATATTGCTTCAAAAATCCTGATAAATTACCAGATCATTCTTATACCCATAAAACATCTCTCCACCCAATTTGGCATCATTTCATTGAGACATTTGACCACCATAATTATTTTAGGTTTCTGGTTAGCAGGGATGTTTGTGAAGCAAGTGCTATTTTTGTTTGTCCATTTGGCATGAGCTTTTTACATCATCTTCATATGACCTAATGACTAAGCCTTGCCCAATTTGAGCTCAAGTTGATGCTTCATCAGAGTGCATCATCCAAATCTTGATTCTGGACCATATTTGGCAGTTGCAAAGCAACTCTGTTAAATCTTGATCCAAACCCATCCATAGTTACCAGGATGTAAGTCCTTCTTTACCTCAACCTCCCAAACAACTCCATTTGACCCACTCACATCCCTGTTGAGCAGTAGTACACGACCAAGTTTATTGCAGTAAACTTCAGGTGTTAACCGCCATTTAACCGTGTCACCTTTAACCAAACTACCACCTCAGCTGCAACCTCCCCAGGAAGGACAAGCCCCCAGACATCGTCTGGCCGGTCTTGTGCCACTGTGAGCACCAGTGCGCGCGGTGACCACCGTTTTGGCATGAAGTGTGCGCAGCCAAAATGTCGTTTGTGCTCGGTCCCCTCTCGCTCTCGGCGTCTTCGCGCTCTTGAGCATGTCTCACCGTTTTACCGCATCGTCGCCGTCCTCCTGGAGCCTTCTCCCCCTCTGTCAGCCCCTCCGTCAGCTGTCGTCGCCGCGTGCCCATGGGCGCATTGTGGCCGACCGAGCCTTAGTGGCGCTCGGCTTCTTCCTTCTCGTGTCCTCGAGCTCTGCTCGTCTCCGTGACCTCTGCAGTTCATCTGCACCCCCCTTCGTCGCCTTCCCCGTGCCCCTCCCGTGCTCGCTGGCCGTCGCCAGAGCCTCGGCCAGACGTGCACGGCGACACCCGAGGCCATCTCCTCCGCACCGCCTATAAATGGCCTCCCCCGAGCCCTCTGAGCTCTCCATCGACCTCCCCACCCTCCTCTAGTACTGCCTAGCCAGTTGCCCGAGCCCCGGAGTGCCTCCTCGCCGCTAACCATCGCCATGGCCGCCGCCTCATCTCGGCTAAATTAGCCCGAAGCCGAGCTTCCCCCTCCCCTTCTCCACCACCAGTAGCTCCCCACCACTCCGGCGAACCTCCCTGCCCTCTCATCCTCTTGCCAGAGCTCCTCCAGGGCCGTGTCCCTCGACCAGCCGCCGCCTCTGTAATCCCCGTCGCTGCGGCCTCCCCTCCGCTCCACCACTCCCGGGCGACCGTTTCGCCCCTAGATGGGTGCGGGCCTCCGCCCGGAAGCCACCGGTGTCCTTCCCCTGGCCGTAGATGGCCAGAGCCGCCATGCCCATTGCCGGCAGCGCCACTGCCTCGCCCCTCTGTTCTTCACGTCGGGAGGAGGAAGAAGGAGCGAGGAGAGAGAGAGAGAGGAGGGAGTTGACCAAGTAGGCGGGCCCCACGACCCCACCCGCCAGCCACACAAGCCGGCCCCGCCTCTGCCCCTTTTGACCAGTCCATGCCACGTCAACATAAGTGGAAGCGTATTTCACAGATTACGTTTTTCATTTTTCTGTTTTGGCCCAGTCTATAAAATAAATGTTTACAGATAGGTCCCTAGCAGTAAAACCCTCATATCTTTTTATCCGTAGATCCAAATGAGGTGAAATCAACGCTCACTTCTTTGTTTCCTCGAGCCCGTTCTATTGGTCATGTTCTCACTATGGTTTGACACTGTGAAAATGACCTTTATGCCCTTGCCCTTATCCAGCCCCCTCCGAGAGAGAACGTTTTCTGTTGTTTCGTTCCGTGGCTTCACCGCACCTCTCCCCAGTGCCTTCTTCATCCCCAGGCAAGCTACAATACCCACTTGCATTATAGTCATGCAGTTGCCATGGTTTTCAACTTGAATATTTAATAAATGTTTGCTTGCTGAAAAGATGGTTATCGTTGTTCCGGTGATGTTTAGATTTGCATGTTCACTTTTGTGCTATGTTGTCTTATACTCTGTTATCATGTTATACCTGCTAGTATTACCTTTCATATAATTATGCTGGTTAGTAGTACATGTTGATGTTGGAGATGGTTATGCTAGTCAGTATGCCATGTTTAGTGGATATGAGTTATTGTTGATATGGTGGAAAGTTATGTGATACTCTCATGGTGATGTTGATATCATGTTCATGCATTTTATCATGGCTCAGCACATTTGCATTCAAGTTAACCGGATTAAATTGAACTTGAACACCTGTTGGCTGAGTCATGGTGCCACTGAATCGATGCTGACCAATGTAACCACGCTTACCGGTATGGGAGGGTCCTAACTGGGTCTATTGTTGTGCCTCTCACCGGTGCCTCCAACAAGGGAAGGTTATGGGCGCGTGCTATCCTGATCAGGTAGGCAGAGCATAGCCTTGTGTGCCCGTTGTTGAGTTAGTTTTTGGATCCTTGTCCCAGTGTGGGACGGGCCACGACGGTGGTCGTTGTGTCTGGAGGTAGGCACGAGACCACCCATGACTTAGCTCAGTGAGGAGTGAGTCGGAGTGGACGGGAGAGTGTCATGGCAGTAGATCGGTTTTGTCGGAACGCCGTTGGTCCACCCGAATGGGAGTGCGAGGCCATGGGTTCTGTAGTGTGGGTACAGTGTACTAACCTCTACAGAGTGTATATTAACCTATCGATAGCCGCGCCCGCGGATAAGGGCCCAGGTCGAGAGAAGGTCATACCATGAGTCAACAGTAATAAGAATAATGTGCTTAATAATAGTGAGATAAGTGGGCCAAGTATTGGTTGGTTTGTGATCGCCGTAAGGATCATGGGCCATGTAGTGGTCCGGTTGTGATTGCCGTAAGGATCACGGGCCAAGCGTTGGTCGGGTGGTCATCGCTGTAAGGATCACAATGGTATCGAGGATACCGAGTTGTTGTATATTCATGATGTTGTACGAGAGTCGTGGATGAAGATCAAGCTCCTTGTGGTTATTTAATGATCGCTATGGTATTGTTTATGCCAAGCTTGATTTGATCCTGAGATGATCGTGTGATGTCCGAGGTTGGTAAGTGATGCATGTGTTGGTTACGAGGTAACCGAGCAGAATAAGTGGTGCATATAGTGTCATCATGTTGCATGCTAGTATTGTTGGATTAATATGTTCATGTTGTGATAGCTGTATCATGTTGATGTTGGTCATGCCATGTTAATTTGATGAGGTCATGATAATTCTTGTTCAACCTGTAATTGCCATGCTGTTGTCTGTCTTGAATGCTTCTGGTTATTGTGAGCTTGCAAGTACATTCAATGTACTGACCTGGCGTGTCATGCGAGCTTGCAGGTCATGCCGGATTTGATTGCTTGCTTGTCGTGATTTCCGTTCGTGCGAGCTAGGATAAGCGTTCCAACCAGAGTCCCTGCGGAGTGGAGTTCACCACCGTCGTTGTTGTTCCGCTGCTATTCCGCTGCTTCGAGTTGTTCTGCTTCTTGCATAGAGCAACAGAGGATGGCGTAGTGTTACCGTACCGATGTTATTCATTGTAATATTGGAGACCTTGTATTCATATTCATGTAATAATAGAAGGCTGGTTTGTTCTATGCTAAGCAGTGTCGTATTCCAAAAGACTTCTCCTCGGTCTCTGGGCTGGAATACGGGGCGTTCCGGTTTTCTCTGAGCCGGGGTGCCACACTTCCCCCAACTGCGGGATCAGGCCCATCGTTCTATGCTTGTTAAGAGAGCAACCTTAGCAAGCAGGCTTGTAGCTTAGGCTCCTGCTAGTGTATATATAGTGGTTTTCTTTTTCTCTCCATATCAACCATTTTATATTGCATGTGTGTCATTCAAGAGTGAAATGATGGTTGCTTCTTCCGACTAACTTACTTTGTGATTTGACTGCTCCTTAGTGGCCCCTACACGTACTCCCCCTACGTGTATGCAACAGTCACACATACACATGGACGCAAAAACGCGCGCAACACCCTAATGCACACATGTCCGAGCACACGACGGAACACAAACGGTCACGCTAAGTGCTCGACCTACACGTCCATGCACACACATACTCAGTCAGGGTGAGCTAGTGACCGTATAAACACCGGAAAATATATATATTGAGCATAATGAGTGTATTATGAAGTCTACTGACCGTATTTTCACAAATATACAGTGATGGACAGTGTATTTATCTCGTTTGAAATTAAGCCATATTAACCAGAGAGGAGGCGGTATGGACTAGCATTACTTTGGCCTTGTTTGGATACTCTAACTCAGTTAGAGGTTAGAGTTAGATTCTAACCCTGAACTAACCATGAACTAACTCTAGCCAAAGAGGTGTTTAGATGACAGGGTTAGATGGAGCGCGGATATGGTGAGGCGCCTTCACGGGCGTTGCGAGAGGGAGGGAGGAAGAGGACGAGAAGCTTCGAGGAAGTGGCGAGGGATTTGCTGCAGCGAGAGCGAGAGAAAAATGTTTTTTTAGTGCTCCAGAGAAGAACTAACCCAAATAAGCACCTCTTGGGTGGGTTAGATTTTTTGGATGGGTTAGATGCTTCTAACCCAAACTAACCCTCCTGTTTGGATACTTTTGGGTTAGTTGAGTACAAACTAACCCAAACTAACTCTAACCCATGGATCCAAACAGGGCCTTTGATGTGTCCCGTCAACTTGCTGAACAAGGAGAAGGTTGCAGGACGGGAGAACCTTGCGCGCGATGGCTCGCAGGACAGGGAGAAACTTTTGACTAATGCAAGCTCTCCCTTGATACGTCTCCAACGTATCTATAATTTTTTATTGCTCCATGCTACTTTATCTACTGTTTTGGACTATATTGGGCTTTATTTTCCACTTTTATATTATTTTTGGGACTAACCTATTAACCGGAGGCCCAGCCCAGAATTGCTGTTTTTTTGCCTATTTCAGTATTTCGAGGAAACAGAATATCAAACGGAGTCCAAACGGAATGAAACCTTCGGGAACGTGATTTTCTCATCAGATAAGATCCAGGAGACTTGGACCCTCCGTCAAGAAAGCCACGAGGCAGTCACGAGGGTGGAGGGCGCGCCCCTCCCCCTGGGCGCGCCCCCTGCCTCGTGGGCCCCTCGGAGCTCCACCGACGTACTCCGTCCTCCTATATATACCTATGTACCCCCATTAGACCAGGAGGGAGCCAAAAACCTAATTCCACCACAGCAACCTTCTGTATCCACGAGATCTCATATTGGGGCCTGTTCCGGAGCTCCGCCGGAGAGGGCATCCACCACGGAGGGCTTCTACATCATCACCATAGCCTCTCCGATGAAGTGTGAGTAGTTTACTTCAGACCTTCGGGTCCATAGCTAGTAGCTAGATGGCTTCTTCTCTCTTTTTGGATCTCAATACAATGTTCTCCCCCTCTCTCGTGGAGATCTATTTGATGTAATCTTCTTTTTGCGGTGTGTTTGTTGAGACCGATGAATTGTGGGTTTATGATCCAACTTATCTATGGAAAATATTTGATTCTTCTCTGAATTCTTTTATGTATGATTGAGTTATCTTTGCAAGTCTCTTCGAATTATCCGTTTGGTTTGGCCAACTAGATTGGTAGTTCTTGCAATGGGAGAAGTGCATGGCTTTGGGTTCAATCTTGCGGTGTCCTTACTCAGTGACAGGAAGAGTTGCAAGGCACGTATTGTATTGTTGCCATCGAGGATAACAAGATGGGGTATTTATCATATTGCATGAATTTATTCCTCTACATCATGTCATCTTGCTTAAGGCTTTACTCTGTTTTTAACTTAATACTCTAGATGCATGTTGGATAGTGGTCGATGAGTGGAGTAATAGTAGTAGATGCAGAATCATTTCGATCTACTTGTCACGGACGTGATGCCTATATACATGATCATTGCCTAGATATACTCATAACTATGCTCAATTCTGTCAATTGCTCAACAGTAATTTGTTCACCCACCGTAGAATACTTATGCTCTTGAGAGAAGCCACTAGTGAAACCTATGGCCCCCGGGTCTATTCTCATCATATCAATCTCCATCACTTTATTTACTTGTTTTGCCTTTACCTTTTTACTTTGCATCTTTATACCAAAAATACCAAAAATATTATCTCTATCAGATCTCACTCTCGTAAGTGACCATGAAGGGATTGACAACCCCTAAGTGTTGGTTGCGAGTTGCTACCATTTTGTGTAGGTACGAGGGACTTGCGCGTGACCTCCTACTGGATTGATACCTTGGTTCTCAAAAACTGAGGGAAATACTTACGCTACTGTGCTCCATCACCCCCTCCTCTTCGGGGAAAACCAACGCTAGCTCGAGACGTAGCATCCCTCGCTCAGGCGGTGGACGTGCAACAGTTAATTCGGTGTCAGATTGCCAGAAGCATACACTATACTACTAGTGCTACTTTTGTTCGACTTCCCGAATAGGCAAACATCCAAGCGCAAAGTTTACTAGTACTAGTACTACTACTATAGTCTATAAAGGTACGTACTATACTAGTAGTAGGAACCGGATGGAGGAGCGTCTGCGCTCTTATTATAATTTTAAAATGTGATAAAGCAATCTTCAACACATTTGGTTCTCTTCGAGGGTTCTCGCATGTGATAATGGAAGTTGATTGCATGGAACACTCGCCACAAGTCTCCCTTAATTCTGGCTCATATCCTATTACAAATAGTAGCACTCGGTAATATTTCCTCTTTTTTTGTTATTCAGCATGTAAACAGGTTAGCAAACCTTGCAGCGCATCTTCGTGCGAACCGTGCTTGCTGCACTTTGAATGTGGCCGAGAGCTGGCTTGATGAAACACCTCACTTCCTACTTCTTTTTTTGTGGGGTACCTCGCTTCCTAGTGACCAGTGTCTTGGCTGATCGTCCTAAGAATGCTTATATATGAATAAAGCTCTCTCATTTACCCGCAAAAAGATTAAGCCATATTAACCGAAAAGGAGGGAGTATGGACTAGCACTACTTTTTGGTGTGTCCCGTCAACTCGCAGAACAAGGAGAAGCTTGCAGGACAAGGTGAAGCTTGCTTACGCCTTTTGACTAATGCAACCTACCCTCAGTGGACATGCATTAGTCCATTCGGTGTCAGATTGTCAGAGGCATACACTGTAGTACCCAACATGCGGAGTACCATCATTGTTTGACTTCACGAAGAGGCGAAGAGCCAAGCGCAGTAGTACGAGTAGTACTACTACTAGAACCGCATGGTGGAGCGTCTGTACTCTTATTTTTTTTATCTGTGATAAAGTACACGTTTATTCCAGAGAAGGGCGGAAAATGGCAGCCCAACATGTAATGAATGATATCGATCAACCAACCATGCTCGAATATATCTTGGCCTCCATGCGAGCCCGTCTGTGTGTTCTCGCTCCTCGTCTCTCCCAAGGAACGGCGGGTTGGCTCTTTGCCGTCAATTGAGATCGGTTTGCTCACACTCCTATCCCACATGTCAGTGATATGCCAAGAGGAGGTGCGTTGACCGATTGGCCTTACGTGTACTTGGTTTTGCACCTTCATACTACTCCTCCCTCCGTCACAGTTTACAGGGCGCACTTCATTATGATGCATTTCTCTCAATGCATTTCCACCACCAGAGAGACTTTAGACGTGTTTGGTTTAATGCTCAATTAATTAGGGTGTGGTAACCGCAATCAAGTCCACAATTTTCTCTCCATGTACTCTGTACTACTACGGAGTGGAGTAAGTGCATGCATGTGTGTACCCGGGGTGGAAGCACTGCATGCATGTGTGTACGCATTATTCCCTCTAGTAATAGACGCCGTGCTATAACTATGAATGCTATTTTTTCAGGCCGATCATTAGTCTCCTTGGTCCCACAGATTTTTTTTCTTTTTTCTGAAGCGCGTTGTATAAATAGTGACGGATGGAGTAGTATGAGCGGATTCAAAGAAGAGCGTATTGATGGTTGCTTCTTCAAAGCAACTTATAGTGGGAAAGGTGGGGCTTACGATTTGACTGCTCATTACTCATTATTAATGTGGCGCAACGACCGGGCTGAGTCTCCCATGCAGTTGTGCACTACCCCCTTGGTTCTTAAATATACTGCAGAGTATATTTGTCTTACTAGAGATTTCAACGAGTGACTACTCAAATATTTGTCTTTTTAGAGATTTCAAATGTACTGCCACATACGGATGTATATATAGAGTACATATTTTAGAGTGTAGATTCACTCATTTTGCTCCGTATGTAGTCACTTGTTGAAATCTCTAGAAAGACGAATAGAATATTTAGGAACGGAGGGAGTACACATATGAAGCAACATGAGTGAATCTACACTCTAAAATATGCCCGTTTGAAATTTGTAAAAGACAAATATTTAGGAACGAAGGAGTATAATTTTGTGCATGGCACATGGACCCGGATGATGAAGAGGCTTCTGGCAATGCTATTAAGCTTCCATCATTTGTTTACACAATTGACGTACTATACAAATAATTTTCCAGTGACATGAAATTGTACAATGGTGTGAGCTTTCAGCTTTTGTTTCGCGTGTCTTGCCATCGATGCTCTTTCGGACACAATAAAAAACTAACTTCCTTGCTAATGCATGTCAATTATTACCAGATCAGAGCTAATAATTACATCACAACTGAAGACAGAGTTGTGAGAAGGTGTTAAATTAAAATTGATCCATACTTTCATTGGCAGCAACGTCCCCCTAGCTCTATCTAAATCAACAAGGCTTGTTGGGAAAAAGAGTAGCTGTCTGGAGCATGCAACATTCCGATCATTTTTTGCAGTTCCACTAAAATAGAGATGAGCGTCCCTGTTCCAAAGATATTAAGTGTGATTACGATAATAGAGGACTGCTGATGAAACAATAAACACACAAATAGAAGCCGGTCACCTTTGCAGTCTCTCTTAAGACTAACTAGTTGGAGAAGATTAGGCTCGGAGTTGGATGAGGAGGATAGAGCAAAACCAATCTCCCTTTGTGCAGTCGCACTGAAATGTAGAGACGTTACCCGTGTGACATTTTAGTACAACTGCACAAAACACTCTTAAGAAAAAAGTGATTTGTGCAGTTCACCAAAAGGTCGCAATAGCAACAAGGTGAAATGGATAGCCCTGTTTGCAAAAAAGAGGTAGAAAGGAAACAATTGTTGGCCAATAACAGTTGATGACACATGGGATAACAAAAAAAGAAGCATATTCCTTGCTCTAAGGGAAGATAACAACACGGTTGTGTTTGTCTAAAACAGTGTGAGGACAAGAATGCAATATGGAAAGTACGCTGGACGAGCTACGGTTTGGGCAAAGAACTATGGAAGGTCCACATGCAGCGACGTGGGAAGATGGGCAGTGGAGCAAGGCCGGAGGGGATACCTGGAGGTCGTTGGGATGTAACTAGGTGAGCGGCAGCGGGCGGAATCTGCGAGCAGGTGGCGTAGGCCCTGCCGCGCCGGAGCTTGGTCAAAGAGAACGACGTGTACCGTAGATCGGGATGTGCTGCCTCGGCGCCGTCGAACGGAGAAACGATGCACTTCCTCCCTTTCCCCCGGCGGACGGGATGCGGCCGGATCAGTGACCGATAGTGAGAGAGAGAGGCCACCGCACTCCCTTTCCCTCGGCGGATGGGATGGGGCCGGATCAGTGACCAACGGTGAGAGAGAGAGACAGGCCACCACAGCCTTGTGTGAGATACTCTCAAGAGCGACAAACCAGGCACGCAAGGCTCCATTGTATATAGTGAGCGGACTACCTTTTTCTCCATAAAAATCGTTATATGTTCTGTGTACGTGCCATTGAGCGCTATAACTTTATTTAAAAATAACGCGGCAACGCGTCAAGTCGAACTTTGTTTCGTGCAGGCATGGTACACGACCTCCCTAGGTAAACAACTGCTACAGGTGTTCAAATTAGCACGTGGGCTGCCATTTCGTAAAGAAATGAGCTCCACCGTGTACTGATAACCCACAAGTGTAGGGGATCACAACAGTTTTCGATAAGTAAGAGTGTCAAACCCAACAAGGAGCTAAAGGTAGAATAAATATTCCCTCAAGTTCTGTCGACCACCGATACAACTCTACGCACGCTTGACGTTCTCTTTACCTAGAACAAGTATGAAACTAGAAGTACTTTGTAGGTGTTGTTGGATAGGTTTGCAAGATAATAAAGAACGCGTAAATAAAAACTAGGGGCTATTTAGATAAAGATGCAATAAAGTAAATAAAGCGAGTGTGGAAAAGTGGTGGTAGGAGTTGTGAAATTGTCCCTAAGCAATTGACTATGTTACTAGACCGGTAGTCACAATTGCAATTCTATTTGAGGGAGAGGCATAAGCTAACATACTTTCTCTACTTGGATCATGTGCACTTATGATTGGAACTCTAGCAAGCATCCGCAACTACTAAAGATTCATTAAGGTATAGCCCAACCATAGCATTAAAGTATCAAGTCCCCTTTATCCCATATGCAAACAACCGACTTACTCGGGTCTGTGCTTCTGTCACTCACGCCACCCACCATAAGCAAATCATAAATATATTGCAAACCCTACAGCGGGGATCAATCACGCTTGCGCGAAACAGAGGGCACAATAGGACAGCACCAATAATAAAACATGCAACTCAAACCAATCATAGCAATTCATCAATCACCGATAGGACAAAGAAAATCTACTCAGACATCATAGGATGGCAACACATCATTGGAAAATAATATGAAGCATAAAGAACCATGTTCAAGTAGAGGGTACAGCGGGTTGCGGGAGAGTGGACCACTGAATATAGATGGGGGAAGGTGATGGAGATGTTGGTGAAGATGGCGGAGGTGCCTCCCTGGGGCGCGCCCCCTATCTCCTAGCCCCCTCGGGCACCGTCTCGCATTGATTTTACTTCCCAAAAATCACAAATATTCCAAAATAATTCTCCGTCCTCTTTATCCCGTTTGGACTCTGTTTGATATGGGTTTTCTGCGAAACATAAAACATGCAACAAACAGGAACTGGCACTGGGCACTGGATCAATATGTTAGTCCCAAATATAGTATAAAAAATTGCCAAAAGTATATGGAAGTTGAATAATATTGGCATGGAACAATCAAAAATTAAAGATACGACAGAGATGTATCATGTACCCGCGCGGGTGTGGCTGGGCACGAAGCGTGAGTACGTGCACGGTGCACCTATTCTCTTCTTGTATACGTACACCACCTACGTGGGGTTGTGTGAGAGATACAAACCTAGAGAGATATAGTCTGTGGGTTCTTGAGAGT
>NC_057804.1:414958691-414974930 GCF_018294505.1 Triticum aestivum | reverse complement strand
TAACATATGCAATGTGTGTGAAATAGAGTCCTGGATATAACATATATATAGAGGGGGCGATCCACGAGAAGAGAGTGGAGGTATCATGGGCTTGAGGTGTCCATAGAATCGAAAAGAGCGATGATGTGTGTGTGTGCACGTGCGATCGATAAAGAGTGCCATCAAATTTGTGTGTGCCCACGTCAAAGATATAGAGTGGTTGGCCTACTGGAACGTGAGAGGGGACATGTGCAGTTTGTCTCTGCGGCATGGATACCTACCTGCAGCGCTCGACTATCGGTGTGTGGTGGGGGAAGAGGGAGGCCCAATTAACTATAGAGGTACAATGGCTGGTATATGTGTGGAGGAGAAGAGAGGCCTACCTCATGTATTAAGGAGATCGATCTGCCTCATGTATTAAGGGAGATCGATCGGCATCCATGCATATGTGCAGGAGAGGAATAAGGTTGGGAGAGAGACAGAGCTAGAGTGTTGGAGGGGGTGGTAGTGGAGTTGCTTCTAACAAATGGTGGGATATAGGCTTGCTATACAAACGGAGGGCACGCCCGTAATATCAATAAGAGAGGAGATGGCTTCTTGTTGTCTGTGCATGTGCGTGTGAGAGACGGGTCAGGAGGCATGCACGAATGATGAGGGGGGACGATGTGGCTGTGGTAAGCAGACATAACTACATAGGAAGATCAATCGCCCTTTGTTAGAGAAAGGAGAGACATAACTTACGTCGATCGATGGGGGCGGGGTAGTTAAAGTCGATCTAGGTATATGTTGGAAGATCGATCGGTATACATGCATGTGTGTGTTAGAAGCAAATGAGGCACAAGGAGAAGGATAGAGAGAGAGGGATGCATGTAGGAGGTGGTACAAGAGGCATACTATATCGAGCGGGGAGGAGTGTGCGAGTATGAGTACAATGAAAAGAGTGGTGGGACTGAGGCATGGACGATGACAAGAGAAGAGGGGAAGCTTGTGTTTGTGCTAGGCACACCTGGCTAGAGAGGCATATCGATCGATGTGTGCCATAAAAAAGGAGCTGGGGGCCTACACACACCATGGGTGAACGACCTAAAGTGAAAAGACGAATTTGCGCGATGGAGCTAGAGAATGCTGAGGGAGGGTGAGAGGATGCGGGCGTGTGCATGCACAAGAGAAAGTTAGCGTTAGCTACAAAGATAAGAGGGTTGTGTGGGTGTAAAAGACGAATAGAGATCATATATACTTCATTATAAAAAGCGAATTCGGATATTTGAAGAATTTATCATAGTGTTTTAAACCGACGCATGTGTGAATATATATAACGGTGATACACATGGTGTGTTTATGAACATGTTATACTACATTTAATATATTTTATCTCTACTCTTATAAAAAACGGAGTTGTTGATGATGGTGTGCCTGCCATCCTGCATTATAGGCCGTCCGATTTATATCTGGCGGATAGCAAGGAAACTATGATGGTTGAAGTTGGCAACAATCATGATTGTAGATTCTTATTGAAATAGAGAAACGAATTCAAATTTAGTTTGAATTGCAGCGGTAGTATAGACATTTGGAATGCACTAAAATGTTGTATGAGTAGGTTACATGCAATATACAGCAAGCGAAAAAATTTAATCGGACATAACATGGATTCATACTCCCTCCTTCCATCTATATAGGGCGTAATGAGATTTTTAAGACCGACTTTGACTATTGACAAGATTAATAGTACATGACATGCACAATGTGAAAATTATATCATTGAAAGAACCTTTCACAGACGAAGTTAACGGTGTGCTTTGTGTAAGTTGCATGTCATATATCATTGCTCTAATATTTGGTCAAAGTTAGCATCGAAAAATGCATTAGGCCCTATATAGATGGAAGGAGGGAGTAGCTTTGAATAGCATTTGTATAGTAAAATAGGGCAAGACTCTCTATTTGTGTGGTGTGAATAGTTTTATTTATTTTTTGTTTTCTTTTTGATTGAGGGAAGTGCGAATTGATTTGGTACAAACAAGTACAATATTACTACACATTAGGCTTGTCCCTAAAATTCAACCCGCGTCTTGTTATATCCCGAAAATTCAGATATCGTGCTCCCAAAACTGGCGCCTTCACAACCCGCGCCTTGCTATCCCGATATTACAACGCACGCGAAAACTCCCTCCAACTGCCAAATCCCGACACGCAAAATCCCCCTTCTAACCCTGAGCCGAAAGGGCCGCTAGTTCAAATCGGCGGGGGTACTTTTGTAACACACCCTACATTTTGGACAAGCGCGTCCCTAAGTCATGCTTCACCCCCTCCCATCGCCCCCTTTTTGCCATTCGAAATCCCAGGCCGCCATAACCTCTCTGCTCCAGCCACGAAACCCCACCCTCCTCCATCCGCCACGTCACTGCTGCCCAGCCGGAGCCTCTTCCCCGATGACGTCATCCACCGCAACAGCTTGACGTCCCTAGTCCACCTTCCCGGATGAGGATCCGTCGTCCATCTCGCCGTCCCGCCGGTTCAGCCGCCCCATCCTCCACCTCCAAGGAGCTGCTCCGATGATTGCCTCGTCTATCGCGGCTGCTCCATCCCCACAGTGCCGCCTTAACCTGCTCCACCGGAACCGCAACATCCTCACCGACTCCTCGGACGAAGATGAGGCCTACTCGGCGCCACCAAAGAGGTTGTACACTCATCGCATCGCACCTTCTCCTTAACTCGACCTCCCGGTGCCGATGGTGCTCCATCTCGCACACCCATGGAGCGGCTACCTTGAAGCCGGCTCCGCGGGCGACATCTCCACGGCGGCTCTCCCCCAGTGCGAGGCCCCTTCGGTGGCGGCGTCCATACTAGCCGGATATGCTACTGCTGCTCCGGCTCTCACTCGCTCGCTCGCGCTGCTACTGCTGCTCCGGCTCTCACTCGATCGCTCGCTCGCCCAACTACTGCTACTACTCTCCCCCTCGCTCGTGCTGCTGCTCTGCTCCGATTAAGCCACACTTCAGTCGACTGAATCGACTTTTGGGTCAGTCGATCTTTAGGGGTTGGGGGGCTCACCGGAGTTAAGGAGGAACCACCCGCAGAGGGGACGGGGGCTCACCGGAGAGGTACCCCACTATCTATCTTAGGGTTTAGGGTGGGGGCGGGGGGCCTAGAAGGCTAGCCGGGGCGGCGGTGGCGAGTTGTTTCAGGGCGACGAGGCGGCGCTGGGGCTGGCGGTTTGGCCGGTGCTGGCAGGCGGCTCAGGGGGGTGCAGGTTGAAGATGAACTGCAGGCCCTCCCTAAACTACATGTCAAGTGCCTCTCTGCTACCATTGTGTTCAGTTTCGATAGTAGCATTCAGATTCCACAGTAAATTTCAGTTTTGACAATTAAGTTCAGAGTCAACAGTTTTTACCTCATCTATTGTAGTCAGGTGGTTTTTGGTGATGTTAATTTTACATCCATTTTACATCATCTATTGGAGATGCTATTAGAATCCCACTTGAGATTGACGATGTCTGTCTTGTGCTGCTTCAGCCTTGACGTCTTACGGCTCACCGGAGTTGCTCCAACGATAGAACGATCCATCACAACAGAGCAGTGCCCTCGACACCGTCTATAGATTCCTCAGATCTTCCTCCACACCTCCGACAGCCACCACTACCTCAACTGCTTCAGCGACCAACCCAATGATGCTGAGGTCGACACGGCTACGGCAAAGAGGTTGTACACTTGTTGCATCACTTATTGCTATACATTCACGTCGATCCATTATGGCTATTTTGGTTCAACGGAAAAACATCGATCCACTGGTTGTTACCATCAGTCTAAATTTCTGCATGTTCTCCTTACATAATCTCACCATATTTTTTTCGTATGCATGTCAGATATTGTACACAGTCATGCTGAACATGTAGAGAAAAAGAGAAGAGTTTTGCAAGGCAATACAATGTCATGCAGACATCACTCCATGGTGGGTTCAAAGGCAAACCCCCCCACCCCCACCCCTCTCCAGATTGTAATCCAGAGGAAGATATCTGTTCTAAGGCGGATTCAGACGCCGCTGACCACTCCTATTTACCCCCAAGGTGTTTGCTCTACCTTGGCATGATGATGTTAGACATATCATGCATATGTTGCCTTGCAGTGCCTAATTTTGACATCATATATGTCATCTGCTTAGTTTAGACATGTTCTGTAATGCCACCTGTTTAGTTTCTATATCATATATGGGAATTATGCAGTCTCATGTCTTTTAGCCAGCCATAATATATGTGAAATGTGCAATGACATCCTGTTTAACCAGGCATCATATATTTGAATGATATCTTTCCATACTTTTCTTCATTACATTTCCATTTGTCGACAATGTTTGTACATTAAACTACTCTTCCTGTGAATCAGCCATTTGGGTGGGAGATGGAAAAATCTGGAGTGAAAACAAGGCCTTCAGAGCAGACAGTGCTACCTGTCGAAGCAGATCTCTTGTTGGGTCCCGATAGCTCCTCAAAGATGGATTCGGAGACAGATGAACAGTCCAATTCCCCCACTGAGGTGTATGCTCTAACTTGGCACGGTTATACTGCTCATATCATGCATACGGTGTCTTGCATTGCATAGTTTAGACATCATATACACAATATTCAACACCATGTTCTTAGTTCAGACATCATATCGAATGCCCTCTGTTTAGCATATAAATCACACATGTGAATTAAATGATGCGATCCTGATTACTTAGATAACATGTAGGTGAATTATGTCATGCGATCCTGTTTAGTTATTCATCATATCTTTGAATTATGTTATGCTATGCTATCCAGTTTAGATAGACATCATATATGTGAAATTATGTCATGCTATCCGTTTTAGTTAAACAATATACATGTCAACTATTTCATGCCCTCTTTTTTCCACACTATCTATTGCATCTGTCTCTCATACAATGTCTGTACATTCAACTATGTTTCCTGTTTATCAGCCATTTGAATTGGAGCGGGTGATGCCAGTATCTAGCGGAATAAAAACACGATCTTCAAATAAAACAGTGCTACCTCTTGGTGGAGATAGCACCCCGGTTGTACATGCACAAGAACCAGCGCTACCACACATAACCCAAACTCTCACAGATTGTACCCCTACTGCGATGGACAGAGAACTAGCTTCACCCAATCTAACCCCAACCCCAACCGATAGTAACCCAGTTCATGTTGACAGAGCACCATCTCCACCACAGAGCTCCCAAACATGAGCAGTTAGTAAGGCAGCTCCAGTGCCCAAAGGGCCAGTACTATCACGGCGAACCCCAACTCCACCAGTTAGTACGCCTATTCCTGTGGAGGAAGCACAACCAGCTAGTCGTAGTTTAGCATCTATCGCATTTGATGTTGTTAAATCATATGTGCATATCTTCCCATCTTGGATATACTGAAGATGAAGGAAAATGCCAGTTGCAGGTGTTTGTCCAGGAGTTATGTGTAAGTAATGTTATTCATGGCAATTACTTTGCTTCGTCCCATACATCCTACCTCCATGATGGTTATAATACAGCAATTTTTCCCATTTTTCTCTATAGAGAAGGACCGATTTGGAAACTCGGGATGAGGTAACCTGTGCTAATACCTCTGCTATCTTCAAGAATGCTTGGTGGCAGTATCGGCATTACCTGAAGAAAACGTACTTCACCGGCAAAGAAACTCATCAAATTCCCTTACGTTCTCCTGAGACACATTTACTGGACGATGACTGGGAACGCCTTGTTCTGTACTGGTCCCGAACCAAGAATGTGGTAAGGTCTATGAGCTCATTTTCTATTTTTAAGTATTATATTCTTGTGTCTTACTGTACTCTGTTCATGTAGAACAAGTGCCTAAACCTGAAGAACAACTGTTCTAATTTAAGATTCCATTGCTATCATAGTTAAAAAAGCGCTAGGCATTAATTGTGTGTTTTGCCACCGCCTTGCGCTTTACTGACCAAAGCGCATGCTTTTGCGCAGTTATGCACAGATTAAGCGTAGTTATGCGCAATGCATTTTGCCAACGCCTAGAGCCTAGCCGAGCTTAAGCGCTTGCTTAGGCGCGCCTTTTTTAACTATGATTGCTTTGCTCTTGTATCACTGTATTACTGATACAAACCCTTTTTAAAATTGAAGGATCCAATCGAAACTCCAATGGCAGAGCAGGTATGTTCATGCATGTTTCTTTAACAGGTTTGCTCTTATCAATAGCTCTTTTGATTTCAATTTCAATTGTGTATACAATTGACTTTCATATCATGCACATTACTAGCATCACAACAGAGCCAATAGTGTTGTTGTACATGTAGACCCGTGGTACCCATCTGAAATCTTGTTGTGCCGTGTAGTTTCCCACGCTTTGTATTCTTTCACTGCTGCTTTGTCTTGAATTGATATGATTCGAACCGTGTCTCTATTTTGATTTGGCAAGACAATGCAGTGACCATAGGACATAGATATATGTTTGTTTGATGCTTTTATTATGTACTAGTACTTGGCAATAGAAGACTTGGTAGTTTAATCCTGTCCACCTTACTAATGAACTGGTTCACCGAAATGAGTTTCATATACTAGTACATGCTAAACTTGTTATGTGTCTGCTTGTTTCTTCTTTTAGAATGCTGACAGAATATTGGGGAAGAGTGCCTTATTAAGCAATGGTAAAGGAAGTAATGCAGATAAGGTTCAGGATAGTGACACATCCTTGTTGGTCTCCAACAAAGCTGATAAAACAGCTAAGGAAGACTATCTTGAAGATAGCAAGACAACCCCAAAGTCCTTTCTTGGTTTAGTGTTCGAGTTACTAGCCACTACCACTTGCACAAGCTATTCAAACTCACTTTCTGAATCAGTTCGGTTTCTTGAGTCTCAACTACAAGCTGAAAGACATCGATCAGCTGTGCTGCGACAAGAAGCAGAAGGACTTTGGAAGTCCCTGGAGCATTCAGATGCACACTTTCTGGTGCAACAGCAAGCGTTGGAGGATTTTAGCGCCAAACAGGACAAAGCTAATCAGCTTGCTAAGCTTATTGCCAGCATGGTGGATACCCAGGATAATGTTTCTTGAGCTCTTCTGAAGTTGTTTCAGTTATGCTCTTGTTTTGTTGCCGCGTTTATTTGTACTGGTGGCCAATTTTGACATCTGGTGTATGTAATATGCTGCTTTGTTCCCTATATTTGCACTGGTGGCGAACTTTGATGCCCAGTGGATGTAATATGTGTAATAGCGGTAATAGGCTAGCCTTAATTGCTTGCTTATTTATTTCCTTATTGTCTTGTTTAGTTGTTTGCTTGTAGTCAGTGCAGTTCTTTTTCTATGTTTTTCTAGTGGCCACAATAGCCTATTTTTGGTAACTAGGCCAAAACAATCATGGCAACACACGGACTGTTATAACCATGGGCCTCCTGCAGGCCGTATGATCCATGGGCCTTCGTGCGGCCGTAGGATCCATTGGCCTTCTATACGGGCCGTAGGATCCATCGGCCTTCTATACAGGCCTTAGGGTCCATGGGACTTCTACGGGCCGTACGATCCATAGGCCTTCTATGGGTCGTACTATCCATGGGCCTCATACGGGCCGTAGGATCCATGGGCCTTCTACGGGGCGTATCATCATTTCGCCAACCATGGGTCGTACTATTCGTGGACCATAATGGGCCGTTAATAGGCCGTATTTGATAACTCTATGAAAACAACCCAATGGTTTTTTTGACATGAAAACAGCCCAACGTATTAACGGTCCGCAAACGGGCCGACTGTAACGACGGGCTGAATTTGGCCCACAAGCAGAAAATGACAGTAACGGGCCATATGTAACCGAATGCTGCAAATGAGCCCAAGAATCAATGGGCCCTAAGAAGGCCGAAAGATAGCTTGGGCTGGGAACGGCCCAATGGAATAACGGGCCGTTAATGGGTATAAAGTGATACACTGTTCATTACGGGCCAGTTTCACCACGGGCCGTTAATGAGCCAAGAGTTACAAAGGTCCTCATATGGGCCGAAAGAAGTCATGGGCCACACATGAGCCAGAAGTTAAAATGGGCTGAATCATATTGGACGGCCCAGATGACGCTACTGGGCCTAATTTGGATAGGGCGTAACGGGCCCTGGGTTAGCGGGCTATCAATGGGCTATATGCGAACATGTCATTAACATCCTTTCCGTGGGCCGGGCCACCACCTTTTGACCAAGTCAAAAGGGCCTGCCTTTTCACAGGAATGGGCCTCTGTTGGGCTGTGCCACATGTCGCCGTATCATAGGCGACTTCGGTCCAATGAACGGATGACATCTGTCCCAACGGTGAGCCGACACGTGTTTCCTCTAGCCAGTGATGATTTTACACGTGGAAAATCCCCATTGGTCGGGGCTGTTAACGGGTTATCGGATCCAAAACCCGACCCGATAGCTTAACGGCGTTCCGTTATGGTGGATGCCACGTGTCAGTCACCCTTGAAGAAAGCACTTTCGTGACACGCGATTTATCGTCATGGAAGTGGACACTTTCGTGATGATAATTTTGGTAATGTCATGGAACACTTCTACGACAACACAGGTATGACTATCTTGATTCTGTCATAAATTTGTCATGGATGTACATGCATGACAAAAAAAGCGACCTACTGTGACAAACACGTATCATCACGGAATTGTATTTTTTGTAGTGAGAAGACTCACTTGAAGGGAGAAGCAAAAGGGAAGAATCACCTCCAAGAGAGAGAAGGAGTAGTGATGATATCTATGAATGAAGAACCTCTTGAAGAAGCAAGGGTTCGGAAAGGAAGGACAAGTCATCAAAGACCTACACAAAACGAAGACATCAAGCTCATGTTGGTGAATGGGTATCCGGCTCCGACACCGACCACCACTCCGAGAGAAGTTATCACTCTGATTCCGAATATACTCAAGATGAAGGTGTTGTCGGTCTAGTACTTGTGTCAACCAACTCCTATGACATATTTGATTCACCAAATGAAGGAATTGGAAGATGCTTCATGGCTAAAGGCCCCAAGGTAATACACCCCGAGTATGTTGATTTCAATAGTGATGAAGATGATTTGCTAGGTGATGATGATTTACTTGTTGACAACTCTAGTGATGAATACTATGATGAAAATGCTATTAACCATGCTAATCAAGATGAAACGAATGACAATGATAAGAAGGAGATTGAGCATCTAAATAAATAACTAAACACTCTTAAGTTAGCTCATGAAACTACTTTAGAACATCATCGAGAACTTATGGAAACTCATGGGAAGCTATGCTTCGAGAAGCTCAATCTTGAGCAAGAACATGGGTTCTTAAAAGCCATTAATGATGATCTTCAGAAGAAAAGTTCTTCTTACATTGCCAAGCATTTACTCTTGTCTACTTACATGCCACAAGTAAAATCTAGCAAGAAGAGTAAGAAAGATTCTTCTTCTAGTAGTAACAATAATCATGCTAAATCCAATATTGTTACTTCTAGTAGTTCTCTTGATTCCACTAATGATTCTCTTAGCCAAGTTACACTTGAGCAAGAAAATAGCTTATTGAAGGGAATTATAGAGAAAGGTGTTTACAAGAGCCTTGCTGGAAGTAAACAATTTGAGGAAATTCTACGCAAGCAAGGAAGGCACCGGAAGAATCAAGGTGTTGGTTTTGAACAAAAGTTCAATGCCAATGGAGTTGAGTGGGAAGAAGATCAATACCCCAAGACGAAGTTTGTTCCTCAACAAGAGAAGTACGATCCTACTTCCTTCAAGGGGACACAAGCTCAAGATGATCGTCCACCACAAGACCACAAGCTAAAAGGCAAGGAAAAGCTTCAAGAGGAGATTGATGCATTTGAAGATGCTCCAAAGGCCTTGGTCAAGTGGGTTCCCAAGACTACTTCAAGTTCTACTTCATCAAGTACATCTACAACCCCAAGGATTCCCATCAAGATGATGTGGATCCTAAAGAAAAAGGACTAGAGAGTTCTTGAGGGTGACTCCGCCAACATTCTTCACTCATATTCATTTTGGCAAGAACAAGTGCAACCAACTTGCACATCTTGCACTAGTTCAAGGAGTCACAAACCCTCTTGTTGGTAAGACAAGAGACAAGGTAATCTAATGCTTACATGGACATCATCATGTGTGTGCTTCACTCTATGTCTACGGATATCCTTGTTTGTTCCTTGAGGAACTAACCTATGTAGGTATTGAAAGTGAAACTCACTCCAATGGATTGCTCCAAATGATCTACATCAACAATGAGCATCCACATCTTCAACATCTACATGAAGTCATCATCGACAAAACCCAAGGTTAGTTCATCCCTCTTCGGGGGGGATATCACATCTAGGGGGAGCTTTACTCTAAGATTTGAGCTAAAGCAACTCTAATGGTGTGAACATAACAATGCTTTATGTAAAAGTGGTAACCCCACTTGTGCTTAAACGATGAGTATGACCTATGATCAAATGTTCTCATTTGACTCCTAAGTCAATATACTCATATATAGATGACCTAGTCATTGCCAATTCCTTGATAGATGCTAGAGTGAATGTGCATGCTTTGCCACATATTTCATTTGCCATTTTATTGTGTGAGCATGTTGATTGCATACTTTTTTCATTCGAGGACATCCATTTGTTGCTTTGATTGTTTGGCTCTTCTTCTTTTGCCAAATGGATGGACAAGAATGCCTAAGAACTTCCTCTAGCTATCTATGCTTTTCTCGTCTCAAACTCTATTCATGCTACATCACAAAGTTTGAACAAGTCAAATTCGAACCCTCTAGGTGAAGAGCACTCGGAGTCACCGATTCGTCATAGACTTAAACTTCCAAAACCTCTCTGTGCATTTCGCTCTGATCGATTCATCCATTTCGGTCATATCGAGTTCACTGAGTTGGTCTATTTTTCAATCTCAGTGCAACCGATTAGAACTTTTCGGTCACACCGAGTTGCAGTAACCGCTTGCGATTCTTCAGCTCAGTGCCACCGAGTGGTTCCACTCGGTCACATCGACAGTGTCAGGATATATATATATTGGCGGGTCAAATTTTGGAAATTTCTCCAAAACCTCTTTGCCCACGCGTGTCCTGCTCTGCCGCCTCGGGTCTCCGGATCATCCTATCCTCGCCAGTGTCCTCCCTCCACTGGTCTCCGTCGCTGTCTACAGAAATCTTCACCTCTGTTGCCACTGTAGCAAGCTCATCACCAAGTTAGGGTATTGCTACGTCTTGAGCTTGCATTGGTTTTCCTTGAAGAGGAAAGGGTGATGCAGCAATAGTAGCGTAAGTATTTCTCTCAGTTTTTGAGAACCAAGGTATCAATCCAGTAGGAGGCACCTCAAAAGTCCCACGCCCCTACACAAACAAACAAAGAACTCCCAACCAACGCAATAAAGGGGTTGTCAATCCCTTCACGGCCACTTGCGAAAGTGAGATATGATAGAGATAGTATGATAAGATAAATATATTTTTGGTATTTTATAATATAGATTGGAAAAGTAAAGATGCAAATAAAAGTAGATTGAAAGCTTATATGATAAAAGATAGACCCGGGGGCCATAGGTTTCACTAGTGGCTTCTCTCAAGATAGCATAAGTATTACGGTGGGTGAACAAATTAATGTTGAGCAATTGATAGAAAAGCAAATAATTATGAGATTACCTAGGCATGATCATGTATATAGGCATCACGTCCGTGACAAGTAGACCGACTCCTGCCTGCATCTACTACTATTACTCCACACATCGACCTCTATCCAGCATGCATCTAGAGTATTAAGTTCATAAGAACAGAGTAACGCATTAAGAAAGATGACATGATGTAGAGGGATAAACTCATGCAATATGATATAAACCCCACCTTTTTATCCTCGATGGCAACAATAAAATATGTGCCTTGCAATCCTTATTGTCACTGGGTAAGGACACCGCAAGATTGAACCCAAAGCTAAGCACTTCTCCCATTGCAAGAAAGATCAATCTAGTAGGCCAAACCAAACATATAATTCAAAGAGACTTGCAAAGATAACTCAATCATCCATAAAAGAATTCAGAGGAGATTCAAATATTTCTCATAGATAAACTTGATCCTCAACCCACAATTCATCGGATCTCGACAAACACACCGCAAAAAGAGTTACATCGAATAGATCTCCACAAGAGAGGGGGAGAACATGGTATTGAGATCCAAAAGGAGAGAAGAAGCCATCTAGCTAATAACTATGGACACGAAGGTCTATGGTAAACTACTCACAACTCATCGGAGGGGCTATGGTGTTGATGTAGAAGCCCTCCGTGGTCGATTCCCCCTCCGGCAGAGCGCCGACGAAGGCTCCATGATGGGATCTCGCGGATACAGAAGGTTACAGTGGTGGAAATTGTTTTTCGTTGCCTCCCTGGATGTTTTCGGGGTACGTGGGTATATATACGAGGAAGAAGTAAGTCGGTGGCCGCCCGAGGGGCCCATGAGATAGGGGCGCGCCCTCCACCCTCGTGGCCGCCTCGACTGCTTCTTGGCTTGCACTCCAAGTCCTCTAGATCACGTTTGTTCCAAAAATCACGCTCCCGAAGGTTTCATTCCGTTTGGACTCCATTTGATATTCCTTTTCTTCGAAATACTAAAATAGGCAAAAAAACAGCAATACGGGTTGGGCCCCCGGTTAGTAGGTTAGTCCCAAAAATGATATAAATGTGTAAAATAAAGCCCATAAACATCCAAAATCGGTAATATAATAGCATGGAACAATCAAAAACTATAGATACGTTAGAGACATATCAAGCATCCCCAAGCTTAATTCCTGCTCGTCCTCGAGTAGGTAAATGATAAAAACAGAATTTTTGATGTGGAATGCTACCTAGCATAATTCTCAATGTAATTTTCTTTATTGTGGCATGAATGTTCAGATCCAAATGATTCAAAATAAAAGTTTATATTGACATAAGAAATAGTAATACTTCAAGCATACTAATCAAAGCAATCATGTCTTCTCAAAATAACATGGCTAAATAAAGTTGTCCCTACAAAATCATATAGTCTGGCTGTTGCTCTATCTTCATCACACAAAGTATTTAATCATGCACAACCCCGATGACAAGCCAAGCAATTGTTTCATACTTTACTAATCTCAAACTTTTTCAACTTTCACGCAATACATGAGCGTGAGCCATGGACATAGCATTATATGTGGAATAGAATGGTGGTTGTGGAGAAGACAAAAAAGGAGAAGATAGTCTCACATAAACTAGGTGTATCAACGGGCTATTGAGATGCCCATTAATAGATATCAATGTGAGTGAGTAGGGATTACCATGCAACGGATGCACTAGAGCTATAAATGTATGAAAGCTCAACAAAAGAAACTAAGTGGGTGTGCATCCAACTCGCTTGCTCACAAAGACCTAGGGCATTTTGAGGAAGCCCATCATTGGAATATACAAGCCAAGTTCTATAATGAAAAATTCCCACTAGTATGTGAAAGTGATAACATAGGAGACTCTCTATCATGAAGATCATGGTGCTACTTTGAAGCACAAGTGTGGTAAAAAGGATAGTAGCATTGTCCCTTCTCTCTTTTTCTCTGATTTTTTTCTTTTTTTTCTTTTTTTCTTTTTTTCTTTGGCCTTTTTTTCTTTTTGGCCTTTCTCTTTTTTTTCTTTTTGTAAAGTCCGAAGTCTCATCCCGACTTGCGGGGGAATCATAGTCTCCATCATCCTTTCCTCAATAGGACAATGCTCTAATAATGAAGATCATCACACTTTTATCTACTTACAACTCAAGAATTACAACTCAAAACTTAGAACAAGATATGAGTCTATATGAGTGCCTCCAGTGGTGTACCGGGATATGCAATCAATCAAGAGCGACATGTATGAAAATTATGAAGGTGGACTTGCCACAAATACGATGTCAACTACATGATCATGCAAAGAGCAATATGACAATGATGATGCGTGTCATATAAACGGAACGATGGAAAGTTGCATGGCAATATATCTCGGAATGGCTATGGAAATTCCATAATAGGTAGGTATGGTGGCTGTTTTGAGGAAGGTATATGGTGGGTGTATGGTACCGGCGAAAGTTGCGCGGCACAAGAGAGGCTAGCAATGGTGGAAGGGTGAGAGTGCGTATAATCCCTGGACTCAACATTAGTCAAAAGAACTAATATACTTATTGCAAAAATCTACAAGTCATCAAAAACAAAGTATTATGCGCATGCTCCTAGGGGGATATATTGGTAGGAAAAGACCATCGCTCGTCCCCGACCTCCACTCATAAGGAAGACAATCAATAAATAAAACTGTGCTCCAACATCATCACAAAGTGGTTCACCATATGTGCATGCTACGGGAATCACAAACTTCAACAAAAGAATTCTTTAAATTCATAATCACCCAACTAACATGACTTTCATATCACTACCTCCATATCTCAAAACAATTATCAAGTATCAAATTGATCATAGCATCCAATTCACTTCCTATGATTGTTTTTATTATACCCAACTTGGATGCCTACCATTCTAGGAGCAATTTTATAACCATAGCAAATACCATGATGTTCTAAGAGACTCTCAAAATAATATAAGTGAATCAAGAGAGACTAGAAATTTTTACAAAATTAAGCCACCGCCGTGCTCTAAAAGATATAAGTGAAGCACTAGAGCAAAAACTATCAAGCTCAAAAGATATAAGTGAAGAACATAGCATATTCTAATAAATTCTACTCAAGTGGGCTTCTTCCAAAAGGTGTGTACAGTAAGGATGATTGTGTAAAACTAAAAGGCAACCACTATTATCATACACGACGCTCCAAGCAAAACACATATCATGTGGCGAATAAAAATATAGCTCCAAGTAAAGTTACCGATAAACAAAGACGAAATACGGGATGCCTTCCAGGGGCATCCCCAAGCTTAGGCTTTTGGCTACTCTTGAATATCTTGGGGCGCCATGAGCATCCCCAAGCTTAGGCTTTTGCCACTCCTTATTCCATAGTCCATCAAATCTTTACCCAAAACTTGAAAACTTCACAACACAAAACTCAACAGGAAATCTCATAAGCTCCGTTAGTGAAAGAAAACAAAACTACCACATAAGGTACTGTAATGAACTCATTCTTTATTTATAGTGGTGTTAAACCTACCTTATTTCAAGTTCTCTATGGTTCATACCACTTAATACTAGCCATAGATGCATCAAAATAAGCAAACAACACACGAAAAAACAGAATCTATCAAAAACAGAACAGTCTGTAGTAATGTGTAACTAACGCAAACTTCTGGAACTCTAAAACTCCTACCAAAATAGGAAGTCCTAGAAAATTTGTCTGTTGATCTACAGCAAAAATAATCAACACAAAAGCACGTTTTTGTGATTTAACAAAACTAATTTCGTGCGCACAAAGTTTCTATTTTTCAGCAGAATCAAATTAACTATCATCGTAGGTTATCCTATAGGTTCCACTTGGCACAAACACTAATTAAAACATAAAAACACATCTAAACAGAAGGTAGATGCAAATTTATTACTAAAAAGAAACAAAAACAAAAACACAAATAAAATTGGGTTGCCTCCCAACTAGTGCTATCGTTTAATGCCCCTAGCTAAGCATAAAAGCGAAGATAGATCTAAGTAGTACCATCTTTGGCACTCAATTCATAAGTAGCTCGCATGATAGATTCATAAGGTAATTTAATTTTCTTTCTTGTAAAGTGCTCCATGCCTTTCCTTAATGAAAATTGGAATCTAATATTCCCTTCTTTCATATTAATAATCGCGCCAATCCCTAACAAAAAAAGACACATCCGTGACATTTTGGGCCGAACGAAATTTTTTTTCTGCCATACATATGACACTTCTATGACGATAATTGTGACAAAACCCGGTATCATCATAGATGTGGTGGGCTCCTACTTCTATGACAAAAAATCATGACAGAAAATGGGCTTTTCGTCCTGGGCGGGCCGGAGACGCAGCTGCATGACATTCTTTGGGCCGTCCATGACAGAAAAAACCGTGGTAGAAGCGAGGGGGAGAAAAATTTCGGGGAGTTGCCGGTTACGGTGGGAGAGCGATGCGCGTTTCTCTCGTACATACGTGCGTGTGTGCGAGGCATTGGCTCTAACTGAACCCGAGCGAGGCGTTGGGCTCTAACTGAACCCGAGCGATTGCACTGCAGGCTACACGTTACTGAACCCGAGGGATCGATCGATGGCTGTTAATTGAACCCGATGGAGCGACTCCTTCGCTACTGCTGCTAACTGAAGCCGATCGATGCTGCCTCTG
>NC_057804.1:414171157-414315403 GCF_018294505.1 Triticum aestivum | reverse complement strand
CAGCAGTAGCGAAGGAATCGCTCGATCGGGTTCAGTTAACAGCCATCGATCGATCACTCGGGTTCAGTAACGCGTAGCCTGCAGTGCAATCGCTCGGGTTCAGTTAGAGCCCAACGCCTCGCTCGGGTTCAGTTAGAGCCAATGCCTCGCACACATGCGCGTACGTGTACGAGAGAAACACGCATCGCTCGGCCCCCGACCTCCCACCGTAACCAGCAACTCCCCGAAATTTTCCTCCCCCTCGCTTCTACCATGGTTTTTTTCGTCATGGACGGCCCAAAGAATGTCATGCAGCTGCGTCTCCGGCCCGCCCATGACGAAAAGCCCATTTTCTATCATGATTTTTGTCATAGAAGTAGGAGCCCACCACATCTATGATGATACCGGGTTTTGTCACAATTATCGTGATAGAAGTGTCATATGTATGACAGAAAAAAAATTCGTTTGGCCCAAAATGTCACGGATGTGTCTTTTTTTTGTAGTGTCGTATCTTGAAGTGTTTAGCAAGGCGTGAGGCATAAATACCTCCAAAGATGGGGCCCTTTGTACGGTTCAGACTTAATCGTTTAGCAATAATAGCGCCCATACTAACTGAGTTATCATGAAATAAAGCATGGAACAAAATAATAATATCCGGGACACTAAGGTTTCCATAGTTCCCGCGACCAATTAAGCATCTACGAGAAAATATTGCAAAGTAACGTAAAACAGGAAAATGTATGCTAGTAATTCTTGCATCAGAAACCTTCCTCGTTTCCCCTACAGTAATAGTGTCAATGAATCCATCCACATCTTTACGATGTGGTTCCTCTAAGATGCCCCCGAAAGGTATCTTGCAGACCGTACAAAATTCATATAGTGACATCTCCCTAGCCATATCATATAAATGAAACTCTACTGAAGGAGGTGATTTCTTAGGATAAAAGTAGAAATTTTGCACGAAAGTATTGGTGAGTAAAATATACTGTTCGATATGGTCATGGAGGAAGTCAGTGAGGCCAGCATTATCAGTCAATGAATAAAAATCATCATAAATCCCGTCTGCTCTCAAGAAATCATCACAAGGCCATTCACACGGCCATACTTCCGCCACACAAGGGAGATTATACTTGTGCTTTTCATTCTCCTTAGCTTGTTTATCCTTAGAGCCTTGGCTAGAAGAGCCCCTCAAGAAAAATCTCTTCATCTTTTTCTAAAATTTTCTGAAATTTTTAGTAACTCAAAATAAAAGTGAACCAAACTAAACAATATTGATAGCAAATACTCCCACAAGTTCCTAGAGCCTATATCATGCATTAGAATTACTTGGGACCTCATAAATTTGACATGCAAGCTCAAGAATAGGGTCACCTAGGAAGCAAAATTTTGCAATGAATAAAGCACTAGAACAAAAATTAATTGGACCATTGGAGGAGTCACGTACCAAGGAACAATCCCCCAAAGCAGTTTTGTGGATGGAGCTTTGAGCAAGGAGATCGAAAATGGCAGCAAAGTGAGCTAGAACTCGTGCTTGAGCTAGATAGTGATTTTTTTGGGAGGAAGAAGAAGTGCATGGGTGCAGGAATAGGTGTAGGGGGGCCACCATGGGCCCATGAGGCAAGGGGCGCGCCCTGTAGGGGTGGGCGCGCCCTGGACCCTCGTGGCCAGGTGTCAGCTCCCCCTGCTGTATTCTCAGTGCTAGATATGCAGGGCGCACCCTGGACCCTCGTGGCCAGGTGTCAGCTCCCCCTGCTGTATTCTCAGTGCTAGATATTCTCAAATATTTCAGAAAAAATCATATTGCAGGGCATTTGGAGAACTTTTATTTTCGGGGTATTTTTATTGCATAGATAATTCAGAAAACAGACAGAAAATACTATTTTTGCTTTATTTATTCTAAATAACAGAAAGTAAAAAGATGGTACAGAAGGTTGTGCCTTCTAACTTCACCCATCTCATGATCATCAAAAGGAATCAACTAACAAGGTGATCAAGTCTTGTTAACAAACTCATTCCGAATAACATGGAATCGGAGAAATTTCGAATAACACTAAGTTACCTCAACAGGGATATGAACATCCCCAATAATAAGGATATCATATTTCTTCTTGATAATAGGAAGAGGAAATTCAAAACCTCCAATAATAATCGATGGAATTTTTCCAATAGAATTGATGCTGTGAACTTGAGGTTGTTTCCTCGGAAAGTGCACCGTATGCTCATTACCATTAACATGAAAAGTGGCATTGCCTTTGTTGCAATCAATAACAGTTCCTGCAGTATTCAAAAAGGGTCTACCAAGGATAATCGACATACTATCGTCCTCGGGGATATCAAGAATAACAAAGTACGTTAAGATAGTAACGTTTGCAACCATAACAGGCACATCCTCACAAATACCGATAGGTATAGCAGTTGATTTATCAGCCATTTGCAAAGATATTTCAGTAGGTGTCAACTTATTCAATTCAAGTCTACGATATAAAGAGAGAGGCATAACACTAACACCGGCTCCAAGATCACATAAAGCGGTTTTAACATAGTTTCTTTTAATAGAGCATGGTAGAGTTGGTACTCCTAGATCTCCTAGTTTCTTAGGTATTCCACCTTTAAAAGTATAATTAGCAAGCATGGTGGAAATTTCAGCTTCCAGTATCTTTTTTATTTGTAATGATATCTTTCATGTACTTAGCATAAGGATTAACTTTAAGCATATCAGTTAAGCGCATACGTAAAAAGATAGGTCTAATCATTTCAGCTAAGCGCTCAAAATCCTTTTTCTTGGATGGCTTAGGAGGAAAATGCATGGGTTTCTGAACCCATGGTTCTCTTTCTTTACCGTGCTTCCTAGCAAAAAAGTCTCTCTTATCATAACGTTGACTCTTTGATTATGGGTTATCAAGATCGACAACAGGTTCAATCTCTACATCATTGTTATTGCTAGGTTGAGCATCAACATGAACATTATCATTAACATTATCACTAGGTTCATGTTCATCACCTGATTGTGTTTCAACATCAGAAATAGAAATATCATTGGGATTCTCAGGTGTGTCTATAACAGGTTCACAAGAAGCATACAAAGTCCTATCATTTTTCTTTTTCTTCTTTTTAGAGGGACTAGGTGCATCAAAATTATTTCTCTGAGAATCTTGCTCAATTCTCTTAGGGTGGCCTTCAGGATACAAAGGTTCCTGAGTCATTTTACCCGTTCTAGTAGCCACTCTAACAGCAAAATCATATTTATTATTTAATTCATCGAGCAAATCACTTTGAGCTTTAAGTACATGTTCTGCTTGAGTGGTAACCATAGAAGCTTATTTACTAATGAGTTTAAGTTCACCTTTAACTCTAGCCATATAATCACTCAAGTTTCCTATCACAGAAGCATTACTTATTAATTGTCTACCAACATAAGCATTAAAGTTTTCTTGTCTAGCCATAAAGTCATCAAATTCATGCAAACATTGGCTAGGAAACTTAGTAGACGGGATTTCAACTGTATGATATCTATAGAGAGAATTTACCTTTACTACCTGTGTCAGGTTATCAAGACCATGTGGTTCTTCAATAGATGGTATATTAAGGCCATGTATTTCTTCAACAGGAGGTAAATTCTTAACATCTTCAACTTTAATACCTTTCTCTTTCATAGATTTCTTTGCCTCTTGCATATCTTCAGGACTGAGAAATAGAACACCCCTTTTCTTTGGAGTTGGTTTAGGAATTGGCTCAGGAGTTGGCTCAGGAATTGGCTCAGGAAGTGGATCGGGAAGTGTCCAATTATTTTCATTAGCCAACATATTATTCAATAGTAATTCAGCTTGATCGACTATTCTTTCCCTGAAAACACAACCAGCACAACTATCCAAGTGGTCCTTGGAAGCATTGGTTAGTCCATTATAAAAGATATCAAGTATTTCATTTTTCTTAAGAGGATGATCAGGCAAAGCATTAAGTAACCGGAGAAGCCTCCCCCAAGCTTGTGGGAGACTCTCTTCTTTAATTTGCACAAAATTATATATTTCCCTCAAGGCAGCTGGTTTCTTATGAGCAGGGAAATATTTAGCAGAGAAGTAATAAATCATATCTTGGGGACTACGCACACAACTAGGATCAAGAGAATTAAACCAAGTTTTAGCATCACCGTTTAAAGAGAATGGGAATATCTTAAGGATATAGTAGTAGCGAGATTTCTCATCATTAGTGAACAGGGTGGCTATATCATTTAACTTAGTAAGATGTGCCACAACAGTTTCAGATTCATAGCCATGGAAAGGATCAGATTCAACCAAAGTAATTATCTCAGGATCAACAGAGAAATCATAATCCTTATCAGTAACAAAGATAGGTGAAGTAGCAAAAGTAGTGTCATATTTCATTCTAGCATTTAGAGATTTCTATTTTAGTTTAGCTAATAACTTCTTAAGATCAGATCTATCATTGCAAGCAAGAAAATCTCTAGCAGTTTCTTCATCCATAACATAACCCTCGGGAACAACAAGAAATTCATATTTAGGGGGAGAACCTTCATCATCACTATCATCAATAATATCAGTTTCAAGAATTTCATTCTCTCTAGCCCTAGCAAGTTGTTCATCAAGATATTCACCTAATGGCACAGTAGTATCAAGCACAGAAGTAGTTTCATCATAAGTATCATGCATAGTAGAAGTGGCATCATCAATAACATGCAACATATCAGAATTAATAGCAGAAGCAGGTTTAGGTGTCGCAAGCTTACTCATAACAGAAGGAGAATCAAGTGCAGAGCTAGATGGCATTTCCTTACCTCCCCTCGTAGTTGAGGGATAAATCTTAGTTCTTTCGTCTTTCAAATTCCTCATAGTGACCAGCAGATATAAATCCCAAGTGACTCAAAGAATAGAGCTATGATCCCCAGCAACGGCGCCAGAAAATAGTCTTGATAACCCACAAGTATAGGGGATCGCAACAGTTTTCGAGGGTAGAGTATTCAACCCACATTTATTGATTCGACACAAGGGAAGCCAAAGAATATTCTCAAGTATTAGAAGTTGAGTTGTCAATTCAACCACATCTGGATAACTTAGTATCTGCAGCAAAGTATTTAGTAGCAAAGTAGTATGGAAGTAACGGTAATAGTAGCAAAAGTAACAGTAGCAGATTTGTAGTAATTGTAACATCAGCAACGGTAAAGTAAATAAGCAAAGCACAATATGTGAAAAGCTCGTAGGCATTGGATCAGTGATGGATAATTATGTCGGATGCGATTCCTCATGTAATAGTTATAACATAGGGTGACACAAAACTAGCTCCAGTTCATCAATGTAATGTAGGCATGTATTCTGAATGTAGTCATACGTGCTTATGGAAAAGAACTTGCATGATCTTTTGTCCTACCCTCCCGTGGCAGCGGGGTCCTAATGGAAACTAAGGGATATTAAGGCCTCCTTTTAATAGAGTACTAGACCAAAGCATTAACACTTAGTGAATACATGAACTCCTCAAACTACGGTCATCATCGAGAAGTATCCCGATTATTGTCACTTCGGGGTTGTCGAATCATAACACATAATAGGTGACTATAGACTTGCAAGATAGGATAAAGAACTCACATATATTCATGAAAACATAATAGGTTCAGATCTGAAATCATGGCACTCGGGCCCTAGTGACAAGCATTAAGCATAGCAAAGTCATGGCAACATCAATCTCAGAACATAGTGGATACTAGGGATCAAACCCTAACAAAACTAACTTGATTACATGGTAAATCTCATCAAACCCATCACCGCCCAGCAAGCCTATGATGGAATTACTCACGCACGGCGGTGAGCATCATGAAATTGGTGGAGTATGGTTGATGATGACGACGGCGTCGAATCCCCCTCTCTGGAGCCCCGAACGGACTCCAGATCAGCCCTCCCGAGAGAGATTAGGGTTTGGCGGCGGCTCCGTATTGTAAAACGCGATGAAACTTTCTCTTTGATTTTTTTTCTCCGCGAGAGTGAATATATAGAGTTGGAGTTGACGTTGGTGGAAGTCCAGGGGGCCCATGAGGTAGGGGGCGCGCCCCCCACCCTCATGGACAGGGTGTGGGCCCCCTGGTGCTGATTCTTTCACCGGTATTTTTTATTAATTCTGAAAAGTTGCTCCTTGGATTTTCAGGTCATTCCGAGAACTTTTATTTCTGCACAAAAATAACACCATGGCAGTTCTTCTAAAAACAGCGTCAGTCTGGGTTAGTTCCATTCAAATCATGCAAGTTAGAGTCCAAAACAAGGGCAAAAGTGTTTGGAAAAGTAGATACAACGGAGACGTATCACATTTCACATCACAACATGCCCTGCAAAAACAAGTTAGACGTCCTCTACTTTGTTTGTTGCAAGTTTTACATGGCTTCTACGGGCTGCTAGCATGAACTGTACAAACCTACGGCACAAAAACCACAACGGTGATTTATCAAGTTTGTTGTTTTAACCTTCACAAGGACCGGCCGAAGTCAAATTCGATTCAACTAAAGTTGGAGAAACAGACACCCGCCTACCACCTTTATAAACTAGTTGCATGTCTGTCGGTGGAACCGGTCTCATGAACGCGGTCATGTATGGTTGGTCCGGGCTGCTTCATCCAACAATACTACCAAATCAAAATAAGACATTGGTGCCAACAACTCTTTGTGTTCTACTCGTGCATATCATCTATGCATAGACCTGGCTCGAATGCCACTGTAGGGAAACGTAGCATACAATTTGAAAAAAAATCCTATGCTCACGCAAGATCTATCTATGAGAGGAGGAGAGTGTGTCCACGTACCCTTGTAGACCAAAAGCGGAAGCGTTAACTTAACGCGGTTGATGTAGTCAAACGTCTTCTCGAATCAACCGATTAAGTACCGAACGTACGACACCTCCAAGATCTGCACACGTTCAGCTCGATGGTGTCCCTTGAACTCTTGATCTAGCAGAGTGTCGATGGAGTCGACGAGTTCCATCAGCACGACGGCGTGATGACGGTGTTGGTGAAGTGATCCGCATAGGGCTTCGCCTAAGCACTAGAATGATATGACCGGAGGAGTAAACGGTGGAGGGGGGCACCGCACACAGCTAAACAATTGGTGTGCCTTTGGGGTGCCCCCCGCCCCCGTATATAAAGGAGGAGAGGAGGAGGCCGGCCACCAAGGGGACGCGCCAAGGGGGGAGTCCTACTAGGACTCCACTCCTAGTAGGATTCGCCCCCCTTTTTCCCTTCTCATGGAGGTGGAAAGAGGGAAGGAGAGGGAGAGAGGGAAAGGAAAGGGGGGTCGTGCCCCCTTCCCCTTGTCCAGTTCAGACAGCCCTTGGGGGCAGCATGCGCCACCCCTTGTGGGCTCCCCTCTCTCTCCCCTATGGCCCATGTTGTCCCATTACTTCCCTGGGGGGTTCCCGTAACCTAGCGGTACTCTAAAAACATCCGAAACTTCCCGAAACCATTCCGGTGTCCAAATGTAACCTTCTAATATATCAATCTTTACCTCCCGACCATTTCGAGACTCCTCGTCATGTCCGTGATCTCATCTGGGTCTCCGAACAACCTTCGGTCACCAAAACACATAACTCATATAATACCAATCGTCATCAAACATTAAGCATGCAGACCCTACGGGTTCGAGAACTATGTAGACATGACCGAGACACCTCTCCGGTCAATAACCAATAGCGGAACCTGGATGCTCATATTGGTTCCCACATATTGTACGAAGATCTTTATCGGTCGAACCGCAATGTCAATATAGTTATTCCCTTTGTCATCGGTATGTTACTTGCCCGAGATTCGATCATCGGTATCTTCATACCTAGTTCAATCTCGTTACCGGCAAGTCTCTTTACTCGTTCCATAGTGCATCATCCCACAACTAACTCATTAGTCACATTGCTTGCAAGGCTTCGTATGATGTGCATTACCGAAAGGGCCCAGAGATACCTCTCGGATACTCGGAGTGACAAATCCTAATCTCGATCTATGCCAACCCAACAAACACCTTCGGAGATACCTGTAGAGCATCTTTATAATCACCTATTTATGTTCTGACATTTGATAGCATACAAGGCATTCCTCCGGTGTCCAGGAGTTGCATAATCTCATAGTCGGAGGAATATATATTTGACACGAAGAAAGCAGTAGCACTAAAACTGAATGATCATTATGCTAAGCTAATGGATGGGTCTTATCCATCACATCATTCCACTAATGATGTGATCTTGTTATAAAATGACAACTCATGTCCATGGCTAGGAAACTTAACCATCTTTGATCAACGAGCTAGTCTAGTAGAGGCATACTAGGGACACGTTGTTTTGTCTATGTATTCACACATGTATCAAGTTTCCAGTTAATACAATTCTAGCATGAATAATAAACATTTATCATGAATAAGGAAATGTAAAATAACAACTTTATTATTATCCCTAGGGCATATTTCCTTCAGTATCCCTATGAGTAGTTGCTACCAATTTTGTAAAGTTTTGTTAATAGATTTTTGTCACTAATTTTTTTCCAGAAATTATACGCGAACATGAGGAACCTCTTTGGAAGGAGGTCTTCGAAGAGGAGATCCTCTGAGGCAACCTCCAGTGAGAGTTCAGTTTGCCGGTCTTATGTTGACCCAGGTGAAAGTTCCATACGAGATGCCACCACCAAAACATGCTTATGGCCGTGCGACGATTATATGGTGAAGGTGGTCAAGGAGGAATTTGAGCAATATGTTCACAATGCCGACCTTGGTCCCTACATCTCAGATAAGTGCAATCAGCACCACACTCTCACTGAATCATTTGTCAAAGGATTTAAATTCCATCCCCGTGAGTCTCGGGTGTCATTTAAACTAGTATGAAAATTCATTTACCATATCACTAGAGAGATTTGGTTACCACTGCAAAATCCCATTTTGGGGTTCGCTTGACGAACTACCAAGGTATGAATTCCAGGCATTTCTGACTAGCCTTTGCTATGGTGAGAAAAGGGGAGTAATGCATGGTAGAAGAAAAGAGCATTCATTTTCCCGCAATTCAGTACTTTGCATTATTTAATTGAAAATGTATAGTAGGCAAACAAGACTGTAGTACACTTTGTGCTCCAGAGGCTCTCGATGTCCAAGCTTAGGGGAGTACGTATTTCCACTAACATTACATTCATGTTCACACATTTCATTCCAGTTGTCGGTGTCCACACTTTTTCACTGTATTATCCATGTTAAATTTATTTTCTCGCTTTCTTCTTGTGTGTTCGAAAAACTTGAGAAAATCCAAAAATATTTCCTGCTTCTTTTTTATTTTTCTTTCTAGAGTAGCTAGTTGTAGTACTAAAAAGAAAACCCAAAAAGATTTCCTTATTCTTATTTCGGTTGTTGGGAGCTTTCCCGTGTAAATAGTTTTTCTCGTTTTTGCTTTACCCTTTTATTTGCTTGTTCAAGAAAATCAAAAACTCCAAAAATATTTCAGTGTGTTTCTCTGAATTTCTTATCTTTTTATTGAGTCGCATCGAGGAGAAGACCACCATGAAATTGTTGAGTGGCTCTCATATGCATAATTGTTGAACTAACAAAGAGCCCATTTTTCCTTGTCTTATCCTGTTGAATAAAATGTTTGCAGATTCCAACTTAGTCGGCACTCTTGCACTATTATTATTATTTTCACATTGTTCAGTCGAGCAAGTGAAAGGCAATAATGACGATATTCGATGAACTAGTCGTGGAACTCGACTTGTTCTGTTTTTGTAAATATGTTTAATCTAGTATCCATTATTCAGCCCATTATGATTAAACATGTTCGCAATGACAGTTAGAGATTATAGTTTCTCATGCCATGCATAAGTAGCTAGGGGTGGATAATGATTTATCTTGGATGTCAACATTGCGTTAAAATGATTATGATGTGATGTCTGCTAGAACTACGTCGGTATTTCCCCAAAGAGGAAGGGATGATGCAATATAGCGATGATAGGTATTTCCCTCAGTGATGAGACCAAGGTTATCAAACCAGTAGGAGAACCTCCTCACACCACGTAAACAACACCTCCACACAAATAACAAATACTCGCAACCTGACGTGTTAAAGGGGTTGTCAATCCCTTCCGGGTAGGGCGCCTCAAGATAGGCAAAAACCGTGAGGTAAAAGTGCTAGATAGGATAAATAGATCGCGGAACAAACAAATTGCAGCAAGGTATTTTTGTACTTTTGGTTTAATAGATCTGAAAATATTAAATGCAAGGGAAAATAGATCGCAAAGGCAAATATGATGAAAAGAGACCCGGGGGCCGTAGGTTTCACCAGTGGGTTCTCTCGAGAAAAATAGCAAACGGTGGGAAAACAATTACTGTTGGGCAATTGATAGAACTTCAAATAATCATGATGATATCCAGGCAATGATCATTATATAGGCATCACGTCCAAGATTAGTAGACCGACTCCTGCGTGCATCTACTACTATTACTCCACCATCGACCGCTATCCAGCATGCATCTACTATATTAAGTTCATGAGAAAACGGAGGAATGCAATAAGAACAATGGCATGATGTAGACGATATCCGTTTATCTATTGCGAAGATATAGATCTCATCTTATTATCCTTAGTAGCAACGATACATACGTGTCGGTTCCCCTTCTGTCACTGGGATCAAGCATCGTATGTTCGAACCCACTACAAAGCACCTCTTCCCATTGCAATATAAGAGATCAAATAAGACTCAAATAACTTTCATGGATAAAAACATAGATCTGATCACAAACTCAAAGTCCATCGGATCCCAACAAACATACCACAAAAAGGCTTACATCATATGGCTCTCCAAGAGACCATTGTATTGATAATCAAGAGAGAGAGAGAGAGAGAGGAAGCCATCTAGCTACTAACTATGGACCCGTAGTTCTACAAAGAACTACTCACGCATCATAGGAGAGGCACCAATGGAAGTGGCGAACCCCTCCATGACGGTGTTTAGATTGGATCTGGTGGTTCTGGACTCTGCGGCGGCTGGAATTGATTTTCGTCGACTCCCCCAGGGTTTCTGGAATATTTGGGTATTTATAGAGCAAAGAGGCGGTTCAGGGGGCACCCAAGGTGGGCAACACCCACCAGGGCGCACCTGGGCCTCCTAGCGCGCCCTGGTGGGTGCTGCTCCCCTCGAGCAGCCCCCTAGGTGCTTCCTTGGCCCACTGGCTTTCTTCTGGCCCAAAAAATCCTCGAGGAGTTCCGTTGCGTTTGGACTCCGTTTGATATCGATTTCCTGCAATGTAAAAAAACATGCAGAAAACAGCAACTGGCACTGGGCACTATGTCAATAGGTTAGTACCAAAAATGATATAAAATGACTATAAAATGATTGTAAAACATCCAAGAATGATAATATAACAGCATGGAACAATCAAAAGGTATGGATACGTTGGAGACATATCATGATGTAGTATTATGATATGGTATCCTCCTCTGAATGTTCGAGTGGCTTGACTTGGCACATGTTCATGCATGTAGTTGAATCAAAACCAACATAGCCTCTATGATATTTATGTTCATGGTGGTGTTCATATCCTACTCATGCTAGTGTCCAATGTTACTTATGCATAATGCATGTTCATGACCGTTGTTGCTCTCTAGCTGGCCGCTTCTCAACCTATTTGCTAGCCTTCACCTGTACTAAGTGGGAATTCTGCTTGTGCATTGATACGTCCATTTTGCATCATGCTTTTATATCAATATTTATTGCATTATGGGCTGTTATTACACATTATATCTCAATACTTATGGCTATTCTCTCTTATTTTACAAGGTTTACCATGAAGAGGGGGAATGCCGGCAGCTAGAATTCTGGCTGGAAAAGGAGCAAATGTTGGAAACCTATTCTGCACAACTCCAAAAGACCTGAGACTCCACAAAACAACTTTTCAGATTTAATAAGAATTTTTGGGTAAAAGAAATAGGCCAGGGGGCCCACACCCTGTCCAGGAGACAGGGGGCGCGCCCCCTATCTCCTGGGCCCCCTGGTGGGCTTCCGGAGTCCATCTTCTGCTATATGAAGGGTTTTGTCCTGGAAAAAATTGTGGGCAAGCTTACGGGACGAAACTCCGCCGCCACGAGGCGGAACCTTGGCGGAATCAATCTAGGGCTTTGGCGGAGATGTTCTGCCGGGGACACTTCCCTCCGGGAGGGGGAAATCATCACCAACGTCATCACCAATGATCCTCTCATCGGGAGGGGGTGAATCTCCATCAACATCTTCACCAGCACCATCTCCTCTCAAAATCCTAGTTCATCTCTTGTATCCAATCTTGTATCAAAACCACAAATTGGTACCTATGGGTTGCTAGTAGTGTTGATTACTCCTTGTAGTTGATGCTATTTGGTTAGTTGGTGGAAGATCATATGTTCAGATCCTTTATGCATATTACTACCCCTCTGATTATGAACATGAATATGCTTTGTGAGTAGTTACGTTTGTTCCTGAGGACATGGGTGAAGTCTTGCTATTAGTAGTCATGTGAATTTGGTATTCGTTCAATATTTTGATGAGATGTATGTTGTCTCTCCTCTAGTGGTGTTATGTGAATGTCGACTACATGACACTTCACCATTATTTGGGCCTAGAGGAAGGCATAGGGAAGTAATAAGTAGATGATGGGTTGCTAGAGTGACAGAAGCCTAAACCCTAGTTTATGCGTTGCTTCGTTAGTGGTTGATATGGACCCATATGTTTAATGTTGTGGTTAGGTTTACCTTAATACTCCTTTTTGTAGTTGAAGATGCTTGCAATAGGGGTTAATCATAAGTGGGATGCTTGTCCATGTTAGGGCAGTACCCGGTCCACCCACATATCAAATTATCAAAGTACCGAACGCGAATCTTATGAACGTGATGAAAACTAGCTTGACGATAATTCCCAATGTGTCCTCGGGAGCTCCTTCTTCATTATTAGAGTTTGTCCAGGCTTATCCTTTGCTACAAAAAGGATTGGGCCACCTTGCTGCACTTTATTTACTTTATTTACTTTTTGCTCGTTACTATTTATCTTATCACAAAACTATCTATCACCTACTATTTCAGTGCTTGCAGAGAAAACCTTACTGAAAACCGCTTATCATTTCCTTCTGCTCCTCGTTGGGTTTGACACTCTTACTTATCGAAAGGACTACGATAGATCCCCTATAGTTGTGGGTCATCAAGACTCTTTTCTGGCACCGTTGCCGGGGAGCGTAGCGCTCTTGGTGAGTGGAACTTGGTAAGGAAACATTTATATAGTGTGCTGAAATTTTCTGTTACTTGTCACTATGGAAACTAATCCTTTGAGGGGCTTGTTTGGGGTATCGTCACTCGAACCAGAAGAGCCAATAGATGATCCTCAACCTACTGAACCTTATGAAAATATTCACTTTGAGATTCCTTCGGGTATGATAGAGAAACTGCTAGCTAATCCTTTTGTAGGAGACGGAACATTGCATCCCGGCTTACACCTTATCTTTGTGGATGAAGTTTGTGGATTATTTAAGCTTGCAGGTATTCCCGATGATGTTGTCAAAAGGAAGGTCTTTCCTTTATCTTTGAAGGGAGATGCAATGACATGGTATAGGCTATGTGATGATACGAGATATTGGAACTATAAGCGATTGAAGTTGGAATTTCACTAGAAGTTCTATCCTATGCATCTTGTTCATCGTGATCGTAATTACATATATAATTTCTGGCCTCGTGAAGGAGAAAGCATCGCTCAAGATTGGGGGAGGCTTAAGTCAATGTTATATTCATGCCCCAATCATGAGCTCTCTCGGGAAATGATTATTCAGAATTTTTATGCTCGGCTTTCTCTTGATAATTGCAACCTGCTCGATACTTCCTATGCTGGTTCCTATATGCTGAAGACTATTGATTTCAAATGGTACTTATTGGAAAGAATTAAATGCAACTCTGAAGATTGGGGTTCCGATGATGGTAAGGAGTCAGGTATGACACTTAAGTTCGATTGTGTTAAATCTTTTATGGATACCGATGCTTTTCGTGGATTTAGCTCTAAGTATGGACTTGACTCTGAGACAATAGCTACTTTTTGTGAAACTTTTGCTACTCACGTTGATCTCCCTAAAGAGAAGTCGTTTAAATATAATCCTCCTGCTGAAGTTAAAGTAGTTGCACCTATTACAGTCGAAGAGAAGACTATTAAATATAGTGATCCCATTATTCCTCCTTTTCCTGTTAGGATAAAAGATCATGTCAAAGCTTTGACTGTTGTCCGTAAGAGTAATACTAGGACCTATACACCTCCTGAGCAAATTAATGTTGAACCTGGTATTGCTATGATTAAAGATCTTTTGGATGAGGACTTAGATGGGCATGTTATTTCTTTTTGTGGTGAAACTGCTAATATTACTAGACCCGATACTAAGACACGTAGACCTGTTGTAGGCACGCCTGTTATTTCTGTTAAAATAGGATATCATTGTTATCACGGTTTATGTGATATGGGTGCTAGTGCTAATGTGATACCTTATGATCTTTATAAAGAAATTATGCACGATATTACACCTGTTGAATTAGAAGACATTGATGTTACTATTAAGCTTGCTAATAGGGACACCATTAAACCTATTGGGATTGTTAGAGATGTTGAAGTCTTGTGTGGGAAGATTAAATACCCTGCTGATTTTCTTGTTCTTGATTCCCCACAAGATGATTTTTGTCCCATTATTTTTGGTAGAGCCTTCTTGAATACTGCTAGTGCTAAGATTAATTGTGAAAAGAATATTGTCACTGTTGGCATAGATGGTATGCCTCATGAGTTTAATTTTGCTAAGTTTAGTAGACAACCTCATGAAAGGGAACCACCTAGTAAGGATGAAATTATTGGTCTTGCTTCCATTGCTGTTCCACCAACTGATTCGTTAGAACAATATTTGCTAGACCATGAAAACGATATGTTTATGAAGGAAAGGGAAGAAATAGATGAAGTGTTCCTTAAACAAGAACCTATGTTGAAACATAACCTTCCTGTTGAAATTCTTGGGGATCCCCCTCCACCCAAGGGTGATCCCGTGTTTGAACTCAAACCCTTACCTGATAATCTTAAGTATGCTTATCTTGATGAAAAAGAAATATATCCTGTTATTATTAGTGCTAACCTTTCAGAGAAAGAAGAAGAAATATTATTGAAAACTCTGAAGAAGCACCGAGCTGCTATTGGATATACTCTGGATGATCTTAAGGGCATTAGTCCCACATTATGTCAACACAAAATTTCAGTGGAGAAAGATGCCAAACCAGTTAGAGATCCTCAAAGACGATTAAATCCCAAAATGAAGGAAGTGGTAAGAAAGGAGATACTAAAGTTCCTTGAGGCAGGTATTATTTATCCCGTTGCTGATAGTGAATGGGTAAGCCATGTCCATTGTGTCCCTAAAAAGGGAGGTATTACCGTTGTCCCTAATGATAAAGATGAATTGATCACGCAAAGAATTATTACGGGTTATAGGATGGTAATTGATTTTCGTAAGTTAATAAAGCTACTAAGAAAGATCATTACCCTTTACCTTTTATTGATCAAATGCTAGAAAGGCTATCCAAACACACACATTTTTGCTTTCTAGATGGTTATTCTGGCTTCTCTCGGATACCTGTATCAGCGGGGGATCAATCTAAAACTACTTTTACTTGCCCTTTTGGTACTTTTGTTTATAGACGTATGCCTTTTGGTTTATGTAATGCACCTGCTACCTTTCAAAGATGCATGATGGCTATATTTTCTGATTTTTGTGAAAAGATTTGTGAGGTATTCATGGATGACTTCTCTGTCTATGGATCCTCTTTTGATGATTGTTTGAGCAACCTTGATCGAGTTTTGCAGAGATGCGAAGACACTAGTCTCATCCTGAATTGGGAAAAGTGTCACTTTATGGTTAATGAAGGCATTGTCTTGGGGCACAAGATCTCCGAGAAAGGTATTGAAGTTGATAAAGCCAAAGTTGATGCTATTGAGAAGATGCCATGTCCCAAGGACATAAAAGGTATAAGAAGTTTCCTGGGTCACGCCGGTTTTTATAGGAGGTTCATTAAGGACTTTTCTAAAATCTCTAGGCCTCTAACTAATTTATTGCAAAAAGATATTCCTTTTGTCTTTGATGATGATTGAGTAGAAGCATTCGAAACACTTAAGAAGGCTTTGATCACTGCACCTATTGTTCAGCCACCTGATTGGAATTTACCTTTCGAAATTATGTGCGATGCTAGTGATTATGTTGTAGGTGCTATTTTAGGGCAAAGAGTTGATAAGAAATTGAATGTTATCCATTATGCTAGCAAGACTCTTGATACTGCCCAGAGAAATTATGCTACTACTGAAAAAGAATTCTTAGCAGTTGTGTTTGCATGTGATAAGTTTAGACCTTATATTGTTGATTCCAAAGTTACTATTCACACTAATCATGCTTCTATTAAATATCTTATGGAAAAGAAAGATGCTAAGCCTAGACTCATTAGATGGGTTCTCTTGCTCTAAGAATTTGACTTGCATATTATTGATAGAAAGGGAGCTGAGAACCCCGTTGCAGACAACTTGTCTACGTTAGAGAATGTTCTTGATGACTCACTGCCTATTAATGATAGTTTTCCTGATGAACAATTAGCGGTTGTCAATGCTTCTCGTACTACTCCTTGGGTATGATAATTATGCTAATTACATTGTTGCTAAATATATACCGCCTAGTTTCACATACCAGCAAAAGAAAAAGTTCTTTTATGATTTAAGACATTACTTCTGGGATGATCCACACCTTTATAAAGAAGGAGTAGATGGTATTATTAGACGTTGTGTGCCTGAGCATGAACAGGAACAGATCCTATGCAAGTGTCACTCTGAATCCTATGGAGGACACCACGCTGGAGATACAACTGCACACAAGGTACTACAATCTGGTTTTTATTGGCCTACTCTTTTCAAAGATGCTCGTAATTTTGTCGTATCTTGTGATGAATGTCAAAGAATAGGTAACATTAGTAGACGTCAAGAAATGCCTATGAATTATTCTCTTGTTATTGAACAATTTGATGTTTGGGGCTTTGATTATATGGGACCTTTTCCTGCCTCTAATGGTTATACACATATTTTAGTTGTTGTTGATTACGTTACTAAGTGGGTAGAAGCTATTTCAACTAGTAGTGCTGATCATAACACTTCTATTAAAATGCTTAAAGAAGTTATTTTTCTGAGGTTTGGAGTCCCTAGATATCATATGACTGATGGTGGTTCACACTTTATTCATGGTGCTTTCCGTAAGATGCTTGCTAAGTATGATGTCAATCATAGAATCACATCTCCTTATCATCCGCAGTCTAGTGGTCAAGTAGAGTTGACCAATACAGAGCTCAAACTAATTTTGCAAAAGACTATGAATAGGTCTAGAAAGAATTGGTCCAAAAAACTTGATGATGCATTATGGGCCTATAGAACTGCATACAAAAATCCTATGGGTATGTCTCCATATAAGATGGTTTATGGAAAAGCATGTCATTTACCTCTTGAACTTGAACATAAAGCATATTGGGCTATTAAAGAGCTCAATTATGACTTCAAACTTGCCGGTGAGAAGAGGTTGTTTGATATTAGCTCACTTGATGAATGGAGAACCCAAGCATATGAGAATGCCAAGCTTTTCAAAGAAAAAGTCAAATGCTGGCATGATAAGAGGATACAAAAGCGTGAGTTTAACATAGGAGATTATGTGTTATTGTTCAACTCTTGTTTAAGATTTTTTGCAGGAAAACTTCTCTCAAAATGGGAATGTCCCTACGTTATCGAGGAGGTCTATCGTTCTGGTGCTATAAAAATCAACAACTTCGAAGGCACAAACCCGAGGGTGGTAAATGGCCAAAGAATTAAACATTATATTTCAGGTAATCCTATCAATGTTGAAACTAATATTATTGAAACCATAACCCCTGAGGAATACATAAGAGACACTTTCCAGAACACTCCGGACTCCGAAAGGCATAGGTACGTGGTACGGTAAGTAAACCGACTCCAAAACAACTCTAATGGCAAGTTTTATCAGTTTTGGATTATTTAAGGATTTTAGGAAGAAAGAAGTAGTCCGAAAGGGGCACGAGGCTCCCATGAGAGAGGAGGGCGCCCCCCCTGTAGGGCGCGCCCCCCTGTCTCGTGGGCACCTCGTGTGCCTCCTGGACTCTGTTTCTTGTATGTTACGTATTTTGGTCCGTAAAAATTCATTATATATACTCCCAAAGGTTTTGATCACCGTATCACGCAAATATCCTCTCCAAGCGCTCCCAAGGACAAGTTTTTCGAGAGGGTTATCAACCCCTACCTTGAGGAGGTGCTGCATCAACCTCAAACCATTGAGATGCATGAGGGGGTGTTGCACATCCGCGATGTGGAGGGACCAAGGCGTACCAGGAGCGTAGAGACAAAGCTCGAAGCCATGGAGCAAGAGGTTTTCAAGTGTCAAGGGATGGTGGAGCGTGGACTCAACGCCAACCAGATGATGATCATGGAGTTCGCCAACAACCACAAGCTGGATGCCAAAATCATTGGGGAGACCATCTTCGAGCTTCAAGAGAAAATCGAGCACCTCCAAGCCCAGATTTATGACCTGCAAAACCAGAACTGTGAGTATGAATATAGATTCAAGCGAATGAGTTTGGCTGCAGATTTAAGGATCCCGGAGACTCGATCATCCTTTTATGATGGAGAGCCTATGCCTTGGAATACGAAAGACAAGCCTACATCATCAACAACTCCTACTTCACCACCTCCGAAGAAATAATCACATGGGTATAGGCACTCCCCTTGGCAACTGCCAAGCTTGGGGGAGGTGCCCCGGTATCGTATCACCATCACACTTCTATCTTTACCGCTTTATTTAGTATGATCCTTTTAGTAGTATCTTGATCTATTAGTTCGAAGTTTTGATATCAAGTAGTTTTGAGTTTTGCTTTGTGATCTCTTTATGTAATTGAGTCCGTGTGCTATCTATAATAAGGATTAGTTTTGAGTCAAGGGCTTTGCTATGTTGCTATGATCTTGAGAAAATAGAAAGAACAAAAGAGTTCATATTGATCTTATGGATAGTGATAACTTCACACATAGAAAGTATGAGGCATAAAAATTGTTGAGAGTTGATGAACGTAGCCTTGGTCATCGTTGCAATTAATAGGAAGTAATAAGGGAAGAGGGGTGTCGGTGTCAAAACCGGCGGATCTCGAGTAGGGGGTCCCGAACTGTGCGTCTAGGCGGATGGTAACAGGAGACAAGGGACACGATGTTTTACCCAGGTTCGGGACCTCTTGATGGAGGTAAAACCCTACGTCCTGCTTGATTGATATTGATGATGTGGGTATTACAAGAGTAGATCTACCACAAGATCAAGGAGGCTAAACCCTAGAAGCTAGCCTATGGTATGATTGTTGTAATTGTTGTTGTGTCCTACGGACTAAAGCCATCCGGTTTATATAGACACCGGAGAGGGCTAGGGTTACACAGAGTCGGTTACAATGGTAGGAGATCTACATATCCGTATCGCCAAGCTTGCCTTCCAGGCCAAGGAAAGTCCCATCTGGACACGGGACAAAGTCTTCAATCTTGTATCTTCATAGTCTTGGAGTCCGGCCGATGATGATAGTTCGGCTATCCAGACACCCCCTAGTCAGGGACTCCCTCAGTAGCCCCTGAACCAGGCTTCAATGACGACGAGTTCGGCGCGCATATTGTCTTCGGCATTGCAAGGCGGGTTCCTTCTCTGAATAGTTTGTAGAAGATTGTGAACACCAGGATAGTGTCTGGCTCTGCAAAATAAATTCCACATTCCACTGTAGAGAGAATAATATTTACACAAGTTCAATCTGCTGACGTATTTCGTGGCGTGACGTCACACCACAGCCAAGCCTTTACTTGAATCATTTTTATTATACCTCCTCAGCGCGTTTAGCGAAGCGGTTTCCTTGGCACGTCTTGTCGAAGTAGAGATCGTGTTCCCCTTATTCCGGGATTCTCATCAATACGGACGTGGGTAACCCAACCGCGCCATTGATTGCGGCGCTTGGGAGAAAAGCGAGTTTTATCAGGCCGGTGGGGACGCATAGTTTCGTCCGCCCATATATAAGGGGACAAGGATCCACCTTTTTACCTACGCCTTCTTCCTCCTTTGCTTATCCATCTCCGCGCACTTGAGCTCCAGCGCCCAAGCCCGCACATCTCACCTCGACCTTCTCCAGCCATGTCCGGAGCGGGAGGCAAGTGGATGGCCTCCTCCGTTACGGAGGGGCACATCAAGAGGCTATGCGGCGCCGGATACCTATTCAGCGACATCGCGCATCGGCTCCCCGACAAGGGGCAGCTCATCCCCACCCCCAGGCCCCATGAGAGGGTGGTATTCCTTCCCCATTTCCTCCGTGGACTGGGCTTCCCACTTCACCCCTTTGTTCGGGGGCTCATGTTCTACTACGGCCTGGATTTCCATGATCTGGCCCCGAATTTCATCCTCAACATCTCGGTGTTTATCGTCATGTGCGAGGCCTTCCTCTACATCCAGCCCCACTTCGGCTTGTGGCTCAAGACCTTCAATGTCAAGCCGAAGGTTGTAAAGGGGAATCAAGCGGAGTGCGGAGGCGCCATGGTGGGCAAGATACCCAACGTTACCTGGCTCGAGGGCGCCTTCGTGGAAACCATCAAGGGATGGCAATCGGGGTGGTTCTACATCACCGAGCCGCGTGACCCTAAATGGGCAGCGGCCCCCGAATTCAGATCTGGAATCCCCACACGGCTCACCTCTTGGAAAGAGAGCGGCCTGACTTGGGGTGATTTGGAGGAGCTGGCTGGACTCCAAGCCTGCATCCAGAAGCTGGTGAACAAGAAGCTCAAGCTTGTCAACGTGGTCCAGGTCATGCTCATCCATCGGATTCTCCCGTGCCAACAACGGGCCTTTAAATTTTGGGAGTTCGATCTGGCTCAGCACCAAACCTTGAGCGGGCTCTTTGACACTAGGTACGAAGATGCCTGGAAGGTGCTTTTTAAGGGCGCCGAGGCTCCCGCATCCGCTACCGAAGATCGCGGATTCCGCTTGCAGCGTCAGGCTGACGAGGTAAATGATTCTACCCTTTACGGGACACTTGTTTTCCATAGTTTGACTCTATGCGGGATCTAATCTCCCTTTCCTTTGACAGGACTGGCTGGAGAAGGCCGAGCAGACTAACTGCCCGGCCCCCTTGCCAGAAGACCCAGTGGATGCCCGTCTAGCGGGGCTGCTGGTTCTGGCACCCCATGTGGTGCCGGGGAAGAAGGCCAAGAAGGAGGCCACGGGTACTCAAAAGAGTTCCCATTTTCAGGTGTCCGATGACTCCGAGGCGGACTCCTCCCTCGAGGACAAGGAGGGGAAGAAAAAGGCCTCTCCCCCAGCGGGGGGAGGGAAGAAAAGGAAGGCCTCCCCAGCTAGGGAGGCCGAAGGGTCCAAGAAGGGAAGGACCCTTCGCCCGGACTGTTCCGCCAATGCCGGTGGCGACGACGAGGATTGGCCTCCAAGTACCAAGCCCGTGGCGAGATCGTAAGTATCCGGACTCCCGAATGATTTCATGATTTTTCTTTTTGCCACTTGGTGTCTTTCTAACGCCGCATACAACCGTGCAGTCCGCCCAAGGACGATCTTCCCGCTTCGTCGAGCGGGTCCTTGGGCTCGTCGGATGTGAACAGCACTTCACTTCCAACCGCCTCCTCTCCCCGCGATGCTGACGATGTCGAGGCGGCATCCCAGAGAGGGACCCATCCGGAGGAGGAGGACCCGGAGGTGGTACAGGGCGACCTCCCGGACTTCGTGCCGTACTCTGCACCGGAACCTGTAGTGGTTCCGGAGTCCGGCGGGCGGCCCCTTCGTAAGAAGGGCAAGACCGTGGCGCCGGTGGCCTCCGTCCAACTGGAGGCGCCAGACAACTTGTTGGAGGCGCTCGACGGAGCTTCCATCGAGGAGGAACACCACACTATCATGAGTGCGGTGATTCAGAAGGTCCAGCTCGCCAAAAGCAGGCTGACCGAAGCCTGCAGCAACCTTCTATCAGGCTTTGAGGTAAGAATATTAATATATGTAATATAGTACCGCATAGATAGTAGCCCCTGATGCTCGGTTCGGTGTTCGGAAAGAAAAGCCGGACTGAGGATCTAAAAAGATATACGCATGAGTCATAAAAAATATCTCAATATGGGATTGCAGGCTACGTTGCTGACCTCCGCCGCACTAACTGCGGAGGTCAATGCTTTGAAGCAAAACCTCGAGCGGTCCGAGAACGAGCTCGGCCGTGCCAAGAAGCAGCTCAAGGACAAAGAAGGTGAGTAGCACCTTATTAAAGTTGTACCTTACAGAAAAGGATTTGGTTGCAAGAAGAATGACAAGGATAACGTGGGTATTGCAGGGGCCACAAACGAGGTGGCGACCCTGAAGGAGGCGGTGTCCGTGGCCGAACGTAATGCGGGTGCGGAGCGCACCGAGCGAGAGAAGCATGAGGCGCGGGTGGCGGAGGTACAGCAAGAGCTCCAGGCTCTCGTGGAAAAACCTAAGAGTTTGGAGCGTGACTCGAAGACTCGAGAGTCCGAGCTTGCATCGGCTCTTGAGAGTGCCAAAGCCGCTAAGGCCGAAGCCCACAAGGCCCTTCAGGAGATCGAGGCGTTGAATAAAATAGCGGCGGTTAAGGCATTTTTCATGCAAAGCAAGCATGTGAATGTAAATTACCTGTTACTTACCCGAATTCGGAGCTCTCCAGGAGCGTTCGCAGATCTGCCCCGCAGCGTGTCCGATGCTGCCGCTTTCTACAGGGCCGAGGAGGGGAGCTCGACGGAGAAGGTCTTCTGGCCTCAGTATGCTAAGGCCGGACATCCGGTGCCCCTTAGCGACCAGCTGAAGCAGTTGGTCGAGCTCCACAAGGTGGCCGAACAGGCCATGAAGGGCCTCATAGTTCGGCTGTGGCCCAATGAGGCCATGCCTGGGAGCTACTTCGGCCTGGTGCGGCGGTTGGTGGATGCGTGTCCACGGGTTGAGGTCATCAAGCGATCCGCCTGTATTGAAGGTGTCCGTCGGGCCCTTGCCCATGCTAAGGTGCACTGGGGCAAGATGGATGCTGAGAAGCTTGTGACGGACGCGCCACCGTCGGGCAAGGAGTATCGCACGCCCGAGATGTATTACAAGAGTGTCCTGAAGGGTGCCCGCACTATTGCGGGTGAGTGCTCCAATAATGTAATATTTGAGTAGACTCGCATTTTGTTATCCTGTGCGCAGAAAACTTTGTTCATCTGCGCTAAGCAACGCTTGTTGATTTAAAATATTGACTTCTGTGCGGCTGTTTATCAAATCTGAGAGATGGCAAGTCGTCGGCTTCAGCCCCCATGCCACGAGTGCTGGGGTGTTCGGGATAAATTTGAGCACTCTTGTTCCCATATTTGGGTCCATCTAGGGAGGCGCTCAACATGACGAACTAGGCAACCAGACTTATAATGCTTGAACACTCTCACTTAGCCATAGAATTCTATAATTTTAAATTTCGGCGAAGCCCCTAGTGTTCGGAAGGCCGAATTCGGGGCGCTATCCACGCCTGGGCCGGACAAAGCCGGTTCCTTGCTCTAAGCGGCATAAGTCTTTAGGGACTCGAAAAAACCTCTCGAACAGCGACCGGCTCTCGCCTCATCATGACGGTCAGTTTTAGCTTTCTCCACTGAGGCGTTAACCCAGCTCAACTGGGGCGCAATCACAGTGGTTCTCCCGGTGCTACCTTCGCCGATATAACGGAACGTAAGGTACCAAAACATGAGAGTCGGGCAAACCCAACTATTGACCCAAGACATGATTCGGAGCTGATGCATATAATGCTATAAGTTCGGGGTGCCGCACTTGTGAAAGTGTTCGGACTTATCACACCATGATGTGGGGAACATAAGCCCCTGGTGTTTTTAGCCGTACTAAAGTGTACGGATGCAACATGTCGTAAATGAACATATGTATAAGAAAGAAATGCAATTATAAGAAAAAGGTGTTGCATTGTTTTATTCAAGGACTACTGCTATGAATGCAGAACGATACAAATAGTGTGATAAGCAAGGGACGGGACTATTAAACATGTCCCCCTCCAGGGGTAGGCTGCGAAGTGGTCTATAAGACAGATTTAATGCTCGTAAGGGAGACCACCTGGATATTCGTCGCAGCCTTTTTCCTTCCCTGGCTGTTGCATCATGAGTTCGGCCGGTCTACTGCCGGACAAGGCCTCTAGTGAACGGAGTCCTGTGGGTAAGAAAGAAAAAAAGGAAAAAGAAAAAAAATGACACACTTGGGAGCCCTTGATGTGGTTGAGCCGCATTCTGGGCCTGTCGTGGTCGTGCCCCTTCCTCTATGCCCATGGTATCTCCAGAGCGTCATGATGTACGCGAAGGACCAGTCATGCGATCTTGCAAGGGCTGGGGTTGGGGCCGCATTGCTACGCGTGCTTGGAATGTGCCAGGTGGTCTTCTTGTAGGTTACTTCGGGCGTGTTTGGCCGTGTCCGGTCGCTTAACAGCCGGACTCGAGAATTGCCTTAAGAGGCTGCATTGTACTTCTGCCGCGAGAGCCGCTGTATGTTCCTCCGTTCGGAGGGAGCGCTCGGTGTTTCCGTTGACCGTGATGACTCCTCGAGGGCCTGGCATCTTGAGCTTGAGGTATGCGTAGTGCGGCACCGCGTTGAACTTTGCAAACACGGTCCGTCCGAGCAGAGCATGATAGCCGCTGCGGAACGGAACTATGTTGAAGATTAACTCCTCACTTTGGAAGTTATCCGGGGATCCGAAGACCACTTCCAGTGTGACTGAGCCCGTATAATTGGCCTCTACACCTGGTATGACGCCTTGGAAGGTCGTCTTTGTGGGTTTAATCCTTGAGGGGTCTATGCCCATCTTGCGCACTGTGTCCTGATAAAGCAGGTTCAGGCTGTTGCCGCCGTCCATCAGGACTCTGGTGAGGTGAAATCCATCGACGATTGGGTCTAAAACCAATGCGGCGAATCCGCCGTGGCGGATGCTGGTGGGGTGGTCCCTTCGATCAAAAGTGATCGGGCAGGAGGACCATGGGTTGAACTTCGGGGCGACTGGCTCCATCACGTATACGTCCCTAAGTGCACGCTTCCGCTCCCTCTTGGGTATGTGGGTTGCGTATATCATGTTCACCGTCCGCACTTGTGGGGGAAAGCCCTTCTGTCCTCTATTGTTCGGCGGTTGGGTCTCTTCTTCGTCATCGCTATGCAGCCCCTTGTCATTGTTTTTGGCAATTAGCTTGCCTGCCTGCTTGAATACCCAATAGTCCCTGTTGGTGTGGTTGGCTGGTTTTTCGGGGGTGCCGTGTATCTGGCACGAGTGATCGAGTATTCGGTCCAAATTGGATGGACCCGTAGTAGTTCTTTTCAATGGCTTCTTCCGCTGATCGGGTTTGGAGCCTCTGAATCCGGCGTTGAATGCTGTATCCTCATTATTGTCGCCGTTAATGCGGCGTTTATTCTTGTTATGATGCAACCTGCCATTGCGATCCTTGGTATCCGGATTGCCAGAATTTTTGCTGAGGCTGTTGCTGCGAGCTAGCCAGCTGTCCTCTCCCGCGCAAAAGCGGGTCATGAGTGATGTGAGGGCTGCCATGGATTTCGGCTTTTCCTGCCCCAGGTGCCGGGCAAGCCACTCATCACAGATGTTATGTCTGAAGGCCGCGAGGGCCTCCGCATCTGGACAGTCGACGATTTGGTTTTTCTTAGTTAAGAACCGTGTCTAGAATTGTCTGGCCGATTCGTCTGGCTGCTGAATTATGTGGCTTAGGTCGTCAGCGTTTGGTGGTCGCACATACGTGCCCTGGAAGTTATCAAGGAATGCGGCTTCCAGGTCCTCCCAACATCCAATTGATTATGCTGGCAAGCTGTTAAGCCAATGCCGAGCTGGTCCTTTAAGCTTGAGTGGGAGGTATTTCATGGCGTGAAGATCGTCACCCCGGGCCATGTGGATATGAAGGAGATAGTCTTTGATCCAAACCGCGGGGTCTGTTGTGCCGTCATAGGATTCGATATTCACGGGTTTAAACCCTTCGGGGATTTAATGATCCATTACTTCATCTATGAAGCATAGTGGGTGTGCGGCGCCTCTGTATTGGGCTATGTCGCGACGAAGCTCCAATGAGCTTTGTCTATTGTGTTCGGCCCGGCCAGACTTACTGCGTCCGGCGTGACGGTTGTCGTCACATATCATGGGGCGCCCACGCGATCCGTAGATTGATCTTGATTGTCTTGCCTTATCCTCCAATATATCTCGCAAGTCCGGAGCATTCCCCTATGGCCTTGTGCTGTTCGAGCGATGTCGGGGTACGGTTCTAGTGAAGGGCCTAGAGGCCTCTCTGTCGCGGCCACGAGGTGTCCGGTCAGCCGTATTGTGCTCTAGTGATGCAGGTTTATATGCCTCTTACTCTAATCGGGGGAGCAACTTGCATTTGGGGTAGCTTTTGGAGGGGCGTTCGAGCTCATGCTCTTCGGCCGCCAGGACTTCCGTCCATCTGTCGACTAGCAGATCCTGATCAGCTCTAAGTTGTTGCTGCTTTTTCTTGAGGCTGTTGTCCGTGGCCATAAGCCTGCGTTTAAAAAGCTCTTGTTCGACGGGATCCTCAGGCACGACAAATTCGTCGTCGTCGAGGCTTGCCTCGTCTCTAGAGGGAGGCATGTAACTATCGTCCTCTACCTCTTCGTCTGCCGCCCTCTTGTGAGGGCTGGCATCTCCGTCCTCCTGCACTGAATCTTGCTGGAGGGGGTTGTCTTCGGCACTATCTGGGGTATTATTATCTCCGGTGCCGGAATCACCATTCTTGCTGTGGCGGGATTTAGAGCGGCGCCACTGACGCCGGCGCTTGGGCTATTTCTTGGAGGGATCTTCCCCCGCTGTTCCTTCGCCATTCCCATCCTTTGGGATATCCACCATGTATATGTTGTATGACGAGGTGGCTTTCCAGTGCCCAGTAGGCGCTGGTTCTTGGTCGTCTCCGGCATCGTCGCCCATACCGTTGATGTCTTCGGCGTCGAAGTCTAGTATGTCGGTTAGATCGTCGACAGCGGCTACTAAGTGGGTGGTGGGTGGGTCTTGAATTTCTTCGTCGTCCACATTCCAACCGTCCTGACCGCAGTCCGGCCAGGGTTCTCCTGATAACGAGAGATATTTTAGCGAGGTCAAAATGTCGCCAAAAGGTGAGTGTTGAAAGATGTCCGCGGCCGCGAACTCCATGATCAGCGCCCAATCGGATTCGATTGATGGGGGCGCGGGAGGTTCGGAGTCCGGCAAGGAGTTCGGAACCTTGGAGTCACGAGCTTCAGAAGGGATAAAGTCAGTATTTGGCTCTATCGCCATAGAGGTTGCAGCCCCCGAGGCGGTGTCTAACCATCCGTCCTCGATCTGCGCAGCCGGCTCCGAATCGAGGGTCGGAGCGGATTCGTGTGCGGCCTCCAAGGCACTGTCCGGCAGCAGAGCTAAATCATGCCCATCGTGATAGTGCGGCGCGCTCGGCTGTGGCTCGAATCCGTTGAAGATCAAGTCTCCGTGGATGTCAGCCGTGAAGTTAAGACTTCCAAATCTGACCTGACGGCCAGGGGCGTATCTTTCAATCTGCTCCAGATGGCCAACCGAATTGGCCCGCAGTGCAAAGCCGCCGAATACGAAGATCTGTCCGGGGAGAAAAGTCTCACCCTAGACTGCGTCGTTGTTGATGATCGAAGGAGCCATCGAGCCTATCGATGACGGCACAGAGGAACTCTCAATGAAAGCACCAATGTCGGTGTCAAAACCAGCGGATCTCGGGTAGGGGGTCCCGAACTGTGCGTCTAGGCGGATGGTAACAGGAGACAAGGGACACGATGTTTTACCCAGGTTCGGGACCTCTTGATGGAGGTAAAACCCTACGTCCTGCTTGATTGATATTGATGATGTGGGTATTACAAGAGTAGATCTACCACGAGATCAAGGAGGCTAAACCCTAGAAGCTAGCCTATGGTATGATTGTTGTAATTGTTGTTGTGTCCTACGGACTAAAGCCATCCGGTTTACATAGACACCCGAGAGGGCTAGGGTTACATAGAGTCGGTTACAATGGTAGGAGATCTACATATCCGTATCGCCAAGCTTGCCTTCCACGCCAAGGAAAGTCCCATCCGGACATGGGACGAAGTCTTCAATCTTGTATCTTCATAGTCTTGGAGTCCGGCCGATGATGATAGTTCGGCTATCCAGACACCCCCTAGTCCAGAACTCCCTCAAGGGGTTCACATATAAATATATTATCTTGGACATCTTTTATGATTGTGAAGCACTCATTCAGTATGACATGCTAAAAGAGTTGACGTTGGACAAGGAAGACAACGTAATGGTTTATGTTTTCCGACATCTTAGTTAAAGTATATTGTCATTGACCTTCCAAACATGTTGAGCTTGCCTTTCCCCCTCATGCTAGCCAAATTCTTTGCACCAAGTAGAGATACTACTTGTGCTTCCAAATATCCTCAAACCCAGTTTTGCCATGAGAGTCCACCATACCTACCTATGGATTGAGTAAGATCATTCAAGTAAGTTGTCATTGGTGCAAGCAATAAAAATTGCTCTCTAAATATGTATGACTTATTAGTGCAGAGAAAATAAGATTTGTACGAACTTGTTGGGGAAGTAATAAAAGCAACGGATTGCATAATAAAGGTCCACATACAAGGGGCAATATAAAGTGACGTTCTTTTGCATTAAGACTCCATGCATCAACCCTAAACACGCATGACAACCTCTGCTTCCCTATGCGAAGGGCCTATCTTTTACTTTATGTTTTTACTTTATGCTTGAGTCAAGGTGATACTCACCTTTCCCTTTTTATTTTTTATCCTTTGGCAAGCTCCTCATATTTGAAAGATCATGATACATATATCCAATTGGATGTAAGTTGGCATATGCTATTATCGTTGACATGACCTAAAGGTGAATATGTTGGGAGGGAACACAATAAGCCCCTATCTTTCTCAGTGTCCGGCTGAAACTCTATAACCACAAGTATTGCGTGAGTGTTAACAATTATAGGGGACTATGACATAGTTGAGTATGTGAGCTTGTTGAAAAGCTCTATTATTGACTCTTTCTGATGTTACGATAAATTGCAATTGCTTCAATGACTGAGATTATAGTTCGTTAGTTCCCAATGAAGTTTTTTGAACCATACTTGACATTGTGAATTGCTTATTACTTGAACGTACGAAATCATATGACAAAATCCATATATGTTGTTGTTATTAGAATGATCATGATGCCCTCATGTCTGTATTTTATTTTTATTGACACCTCTATCTCTAAACCTGTGGACATATTTTTCGATTTCGGCTTCCGCTTGAGGACAAGCGAGGTCTAAGCTTGGGGGAGTTGATACGTCCATTTTGCATCATGCTTTTATATCAATATTTATTGCATTATGGGCTGTTATTACACATTATATCTCAATACTTATGGCTATTCTCTCTTATTTTACAAGGTTTACCATGAAGAGGGGGAATGCCGACAGCTGGAATTCTGGCTGGAAAAGGAGCAAACATTGGAAACCTATTCTGCACAACTCCAAAAGACCTGAGACTCCACGAAACAACTTTTCAGATTTAATAAGAATTTTTGGCCAAAAGAAATAGGCCAGGGGGCCCACACCCTGTCCAGGAGACAGGGGGCGCGCCCCTATCTCCTGGGCCCCCTGGTGGGCTTCCGGAGTCCATCTTCTGCTATATGAAGGGTTTTGTCCTGGACAAAATTGTGGGCAAGCTTACGGGATGAAACTCCGCAGCCACGAGGTGGAACCTTGGCTCTGGCGGAGCTGTTCTGCCGGGGACACTTCCCTCCGGGACGGGAAATCATCACCAATGTCATCACCAACGATCCTCTCATCGGGAGGGGGTCTATCTCCATCACCATCTTCACCAGCACCATCTCCTCTCAAAACCCTAGTTCATCTCTTGTATCCAATCTTGTATCAAAACCACAAATTGGTACCTGTGGGTTGCTAGTAGTGTTGATTACTCCTTGTAGTTGATGCTATTTGGTTTACTTGATGGAAGATCATATGTTCAGATCCTTTATGCATATTATTACCCCTCTGATTATGAACATGAATATGCTTTGTGAGTAGTTACGTTTGTTCCTGAGGACATGGGTGAATTCTTGCTATTAGTAGTCATGTGAATTTGGTATTCGTTTGATATTTTGATGAGATGTATGTTGTCTCTCCTCTAGTGGTGTTATGTGAACGTCGACTACATGACACTTCACCATTATTTGGGCCTAGAGGAAGGCATAGGGAAGTAATAAGTAGATGATGGGTTGCTAGAGTGACAGAAGCTTTAAACCCTAGTTTATGCGTTGCTTTGTTAGGGGTTGATATGGACCCATATGTTTAATGTTGTGGTTAGGTTTACCTTAATACTCCTTTTTGTAGTTGTGGATGCTTGCAATAGGGGTTAATCATAAGTGGTATGCTTGTCCATGTTAGGGCAGTACCCAAGTACCGGTCCACCCACATATCAAATTATCAAAGTACCGAATGTGAATCTTATGAACGTGATGAAAACTAGCTTGATGATAATTCCCAAAGTGTCCTCGGGAGCTCCTTCTTCATTATTAGAGTTTGTCCAGGCTTATCCTTTGCTACATAAAGGATTGGGCCACCTTGATGCACTTTATTTACTTTATTTACTTTTTGCTCGTTACTATTTATCTTATCACAAAACTATCTATCACCTACTATTTCAGTGCTTGGAGAGAAAACCTTACTGAAAACTGCTTATCATTTCCTTCTGCTCCTCGTTGGGTTCGACACTCTTACTTATCAAAAGGACTAAGATAGATCCCCTATACTTGTGGGTCATCATGCATCAAAACTTGAACCCAAGTTATTCCAGATGAGTCCACCATACCTACCTATATGCGGTATTACCCTGCCATCTCTAAAAACTTCAAATAAATATCCTTCTTGTGTGTCTGGATTGTTCATGGAACGACAAGAGGTAGTTGGTATATTCAATGCTAAGTGGGTTATTCTCAGGTCGAGTGTTTACTCACTTGCCATTGCACGAGAAAAGGGCGGTAATAGGGATGCCCAGTCCCAAACTGCAAAAAGAAAAAGCTTACAAATAATCAAACAAAAACTCCAAACGGAGTCATAACCTTTACTTTATCGCTTGGGAACCGCCACTAGCGTTCTTAGCATGGAAGATATTGATAACTGATGGTCGTGAAGTAAACAAGAAGGGTGCATGTCTCAATATATCATTTACCTCTGTTTTAAAAACTTGAGCTCTAGCACCGCTGCAAATCACTGCTTCCCTCCACGAAGGGACTATCTATTTACTTTTATGTCATGTCATCACCTTCTAAAATAAGTGCCAGAACCTGAGAGCACTGCTATCATGCTGATGCACTGTGTGTAGCTAATGTTGGGTGCATCATGACTGGATCTTTTCTACCATGAATTATAATGTTTAGTCGTTGTTTGAACTTTGGAGGTGCTTTGCATTTATGTTTTGCGGTCTCAGAAAGGGCTAGCGAGGTACCACTATTGTCATATTATATCATGGTTCTTTTGATAATGTGTTGTTGTTTGAGATATCTTATTATTGCTCACTAGCTGATTATGTCATTGATATGAGTTAATATAATTTTTAAGAGTTATTGTCGGCATGGCTAGTTATATTATTGGCTGAAAACCTGGTGCTATTTAAACTTATTTATGCAAACAAGAGCAAAAGAGTTCGTAAAAGTTTTCCTTTTTCACTTTCAGTTTATCAACTAAATTTCTTGAGGACAAGCAAAGGTTTAAGCTTGGGGGAGTTGATATGTCTCCAACATATCTACTTTTCCTAACACTTTTTCCTCTTGTTTTGGACTCTAATTTGCATGATTTGAATGAAACTAACCCTGGACTGACGTTGTTTTCAGCAGAACTACCATGGTGTTGTTTTTGTGTAGAAATAAAAGTTCTCGAAATGGAAGAAAACTTTACAAGGATTTTTTATACCAATAAAGAGAATTTTTAGAGCCAAGATCCACCGGAGGGGGGCACCTGGGTGGGCACAACCCACTAGGGTGCGCCTGCCCCCCTCCCCCCCAGGGGCGCCCAGGAGGGTTGTCCCCACCTGGTGGCCCCGCAGACCCTGAAACCGACGCAAATCACATATTTCCAGAAAAAATCAAGGAGAAAGAACTATCGCGTTTCACCAGACAGAGCTGCCGTCACCTCCTATTCTTCATCGGGAGGCTAGATATGGAGTCCGTTTGGGGCTCCGGAGAGGGGGATCTTTGATCTCGTCATCACCAACCCTTCTGCATCGCCAATTCCATGATGCTACCCATCGGGAGTGAGTAATTCCTTCGTAGGCTGGCTGGTCGGCGAGGAGTTGGATGAGATTCATCATGTAATCTAGTTAGTTTTGTTAGGGCTTGATCCCTAGTATCCATTATGTTCTGAGATTGATGTTGCTATAACTTTTCCATGCTTAATGCTTGTCACTTTGGGCCCGGGTGCCATGATTTCAGATCTGAACCGTTTATGTTATCACCATTATATCCATGTTCTAGACCCGATCTTGCAAGTTATAGTCACCGACTACGTGTTATGATCTGGCAACCCTGGAGTAGCAATAGCCGGGACCACTCCTGGTGATGACCATAGTTTGAGGAGTTCATGTATTCACCGTGTGTTAATGCTTTGTTCCGGTTCTCTATTAAAAGGAGGCCTTAATATCCCTTAGTTTCCAATTGGAATTCGCTGCCACGGGAGGGTAGGACAAAACATGTCATGCAAGTTCTTTCCATAAGCACGTATGACTATTTACGGTATACATGCCTACATTATATTTATGAACCGGAGCTAGTGCCGCATCACCCTAGGTTATGACTGTCACATGATGAATATCATCTAGCAAATTACCGATCCAATGCCTATGAATTTAACTCATATAGTTCTTGCTAAATTACAACTGCTATCATTACTGCTGTACTTGCTACAAAACTACTGCTATCACCGTTACTGTTACCATTGCTACTATCACTACTATCAAAACTATCATATTACTTTACTACTGATCACTTTGCTGCAGATAATTAATCGAATTGACAACTCAACTACTAATGCTTACAAATATTCTTTGGCTCCCCTTGTGTCGAATCTATAAATTTGGGTTGAATATACCCTCGAAAACTGTTGCGATCCCCTAGACTTGTGGGTTATCAAAGTTATATTTCACTTTATGATGCAATGTTAACACATTTTGTCTCTTAAAACGCAAGATACACCAAAAGAGGGAGATTGTCGGTAGCTGGAATTCTGACCTGAAAAGGCTACAGCAGAGATAGCTATTCTCTGGAGCTTCAAATGACCTGAAAATTTATGGAGAATTATTTTGGAATATATAAAAAAATACTAGAAGAAAAAGATATTACAGAACACCCTCAATGGGCCCCACCCCCCGGCGCACCGGCTGAGCTTGTGCAGCCCACGGAGGTCTACCGACGTCTATCTTTTGCTATATGAAGTCATTTGCCTTAAAAATAGAGAGAAGACTTTTGGGACGAGCCGTCGCTGTCTCGCAGTAGAACCTAGATAGGAGCACTTTTGCTCTCTAGCAGAGCGATTCTGCCATCGTTATCACCAACGCTCCTCTCATCATGGAAGGACTCATCTCCATCCACATGCTCAGCAGCACCATCTCATCTCCAAACCATACTTCATTGATACGTCTCCAACGTATCTATAATTTTTGATGTATTCATGCCATGTTTATAATATTTTTATATGATTTGGTTAGAACTAACCCGGACTGACGCTGTTTTCAGCAGAACTACCATGGTGTTGTTTCTTGTGCAGAAATAAAAGTTCTCGGAATGCGCTGAAAATCAACAGAGATTTTTTTTGGAAAATATAAAAAATACTGGAATAAAAAGTTATCGGAGGGGAGACCCGTGGGCCCCACGAGGGTGGAGGGCGCACCCCTGTGCCTCGTGGAATCTCCGTGGGGCCTGACTTGGTCTCGACGCCAACCTCTCCTATAAATCGCCAACCTCCAGAATGTAACCTAGATCGGGAGTTCCGCCGCCGCAAGCCTCTGTAGCCACCAAAACCCTCTTGGGACCCTGTTTCGGCACCCTGCCGGAGGGGGGATCCATCATCGGTGGCCATCTTCATCATCCCGGCGCGGGTATGTACCAGTAGCTATGTGTTTGATCTCTCTCTCTCTATCTATCTATCTCTCTCTCTCTCTCTCTCTTGTGTTCTTGATATGGCACAATATTGATGTACCACGAGCTTTGCTATTGTTGTTGGATCTTATGATGTTTCTCCCCCTCTACTCTCTTGTAATGGATTGAGTTTTCCCTTTGAAGTTATCTTTTCGGATTGAGTCTTTAAGGATTTGAGAACACTTGATGTATGTCTTGCGTGGGATACCCGTGGTGACAATTGGGTATTCTATTGATTCATTTGATGTATGTTTTGGTGATCAACTTGCGGGTTCCGTGACCTTGGGAATCTATGCATCGGGGTTGGCACACGTTTTCGTCTTGACTCTCCGGTAGAAACTTTGGGGCACTCTTTGAAGTTATTTGTGTTGGTTGAATAGATGAATCTGAGATTGTGTGATGCATATCGTATAATCATACCCACGGATACTTTTGGTGACATTGGAGTATCTAGGGGACATTAGGGTTTTGGTTGATGTGTGTCTTAAGGTGTTATTTTACTACGAACTCTAGGGTTGTTTGTGACACTTATAGGAATAGCCCAATAGATTGATCGGAAAGAATAACTTTGAGGTGGTTTTGTACCCTACAATAATCTCTTCGTTTGTTCCCCGCTATTAGTGACTTTGGAGTGATGCTTTGTTGCATGTTGAGGGATTGTTATATGATCTAATTATGTTATCATTGTTGAGAGAACTTGCACTAGTGAAAGTATGAACCCTAGGCCTTGTTTCTAAGCATTGCAATACCGCTTTCGCTCACTTTTGTTAGTTTCCACCTTTCTAATTTTATAATTTCAGATTACAAAAACCTATATGAAAGGATCGATATAGTTAACTAGAGGGGGGGTGAATAGGCAACTAACAATTTTTAGCTTTTCTTTACCAAATTAAACTTTGCATCAAAGTAGGTTGTCTAGATATGCAACTAGGTGAACAACCTATATGATGCAACAACAACAAGCACACAAGCAAGCAAGGGATACAACACAAGTAAGCTTGCAAAAGTAAAGGCGCGAGATAACCAAGAGTGGAGCCGGTGGAGACGAGGATGTGTTACCGAAGTTCCTTCCCTTTGAGGGGAAGTACGTCTCCGTTAGAGCAGTGTGGAGGCACAATGCTCCCCAAGAAGCCACTAGGGCCACCGTATTCTCCTCACGCCCTCACACAATGCGAGATGCCGTGAACCCACTATTGGTGCCCTTGACGGCGGCGACCAAACCTTTACAAACAAGGTTGGTGCAATCTCCACAACTTAATTGGAGGCTCCCAACGACACCACGAAGCTTCACCACAATGGACTATGGCTCCGAGGTGACCTCAACCATCTAGCATGCTCAAACACCCAAGAGTAACAAGATCCACTAGGGATTAGTGGGGGAATCAAATATCTCTTGGTGGAAGTATAGATCGGGGCCTTTTCAACCAATCCCGAGCAAATCAACAAGTTTGATTGGCTAGGAAGAGAGATCGGGCGAAAATGGAGCTTGGAGCAACAATGGAGCTTAGGGATGGAAGAGGTGGTCAACTAGAGGTAGGAGACACCCCTTTTGTAGCTATGGAAAATATCCAACCGTTATCCACATATCCAGCCTGCAACATGCGGTACTACCGCTCCAGGAACACGGTACTACCGCAAGGCCACGCAGTACTACTGTGAGGGACCACGGTACTTCCGCGGCAGCCGTAGAGACTAGAACATGCCAGACTAAGAGTAGTACTTCCGCGAGCATGGTACTACCGCTCCCCCTTGCGGTACTACCGCAAGGCAGGAAAGTCCTAGCCTACGAAGGGCGCGGATGAATAAAAATACATCCATGCCTACTTCCGCTGGAAAAGAAATAGTGCAACAGTCCAACATGGTACTACCATTGGGGAGCGGTACTACCGCATGGCAGCTGAAACAGGCTGCGCGCGGTACTACTACGCAAGGACTGCGGTACTACCGCGGAGGCGCGGATGTAAAAAATTACATCCGCCCCTACTACCGTGAAGCAGCGACACTTGGCAGGCCGAGCGCGGTACTACCGCGTGTGAGGTGCGGTACTACCGCAGAGGCATGGATGTAAAAAATTACATCCGCCCCTACTACCGCGAAGCAGCGGCACTTGGCCTGGGAGCCACGGTACTACAGCTCCAGAGGAGCGGTACTACCATGGGCTCCCGCGGTACTACCGCGCCGTGGCACGGTACTACCACTCCAGGGAGCAGTACTACCACAAGCTCAGCAGCATCAGCCAGGACAAACGCATAGAGGATAGACGGGGGAAGCTCCAAAGTGCAAGGGAAAGGTGGAGACAATGAAGGAAACGTGTACGTGATGATTCCACCCGAACCTTTCCGACGCAGACCCCCTCTTAATAGTACGGCTCTCCTATGATTCAAATCCACCAAAAAGAAACGTAGAACAACACCGTCTTCAATAGTCTTCGAGGGGCACCGAACCGTCTTGTGCCTAGCAATGAAGCGTCTGAGAAACTCAAGGCACACGATTAGTCCGCAAAAGCATTGTCATCAATCACCAAAACACCTTAGGGATAAATATGCCCTTACACTATATCTACCATCCATATTACACTTGTATCACAATCTCTTCGCCGAACTAGTGCACCTATATAATTTACCATTGTATTGGGTGTGTTGGGGACACAAGAGACTCTTTGTTATTTGGTTCCAGGGTTGTTTGAGAGAGACCATCTTCATCCTATGCCTCCCACAGATTGATAAACCTTAGGTCATCCACTTGAGGGAAATTTGCTACTGTCCTACAAACCTCTGCACTTGGAGGCCCAACAACGTCTACAAGAAGAAGGTTGTGTAGTAGACATCATTCATCTCTTGTATTCAATCTTTGTTTCAAACCTCAGATTGGTACCTGGGGGTGCTAGTAGTGTTGATTACACCTCGTAGTTGATGCTAGTTGGTTTACTTGGTGGAAGATTATATGTTCAGATTGTTAATTACATGTTTATATCCTCTGGTCATGAACACAATTATGCTTTGTGAGTATTTTCCTTTGTTCTTGAGGACATGGGAGAAGTCTTGTTATAAATAACCATGTGAGGTAAGTTTTGGTTCAATGTTTTGATGATATGTTATATTGTTCTTCCTCTAGTGGTGTCGTGTGAACGACGACTACATGACACTTCACCATGTTTGGGCCTAGGGGAAGGCATTGTGGGATTAGTTTGTATATGATGGGTTGAGGGAGTGACGAAAACCTGAACCCCAGTTAATGAGATGTTCCGTAAGTGGCTGTTTTGGATCCTTTTGTTTAATGCCATGGTTAGATGTATCTTAATTATTCTCTTGTATTTATGGATACTTGGAAGAAGGTGATCATAAGTAGGTTATTTGTTTAAGTAAGAACAACACCTTAGTTCCGGTCCACCCACATAATAACTTATCAAAACAATGAACACGAGTCAATGAGTCATGGTGAAAGTAACTAGATGAATTCCCATGTGTCCTCGAGAATGCTTTCATCACTATAAGAAGTATTTTTGGCTTGTCCTTAGCAATAATAAGGATCGGGCCACCTTGCTGCACCTTACTACTTTTGTTACTTGTCAATTGCTACCAATTAGTCCGCAAAAGCATTGTCATCAATCACCAAAACACCTTAGGGATAAATATGCCCTTACAATCTCCCCCTTTTTGGTGGATTGATGACAATACAGGATTTGCACAAAAATGAGATAATATAGAGCAGAGGCAAACCCCTCCTCTCTAGAATATAGACGGGCTCCCCCTAGATGTGTGCAATCTAGATTGATGCTTTGGACTGCATAGCACACAAACTAGGATCAACAGTCCCCCTATATTTTAGAGACAAGGCATGATCTTGCAAGAGTAAGACTAACATCTAAGCAAGAGCATAACACAAAGGTAGCACAATATATCACAAGCTCACTAAGATAGGTAGAGTGCATATGTCTTACACCATATGAAGGAAAGCAACCCAAAGCAACCGAAACGAGGTTCAAACGAGAAAGCAAACACACCGAATACGAACGACGACACACGACTCGCAAATCCCTACACTCTCTCCCCCTTTGGCATCGAGACGCCAAAAAGGCAGAGAGGACACCTACACACAAGGGGTGGCTCAAGCAGGGAAATCATCCCAATGCTCCTCGTCAAACTCGGCGGCAGGAATGGTCTCCTCGACGTCCTCCTCAGAATCAGTCCACCGGTAGCCATGTTTCTCCATCCACTCGGCCTCTGGAGTGATGTGATCCTCAGAACCGCCAGACAGGTCCTCTCCATACAGCCTCATGATCTTCTTGTCCTGGCGGCAACTCTCCCTGGATGCCACGTGAGTCCTGTACTGCCCCTTAGCTTGCATGCAAAAAAGAGTCTTCATCTTGTCCTTCAGCTTCTTGGCCCACGAGGGCTCAGAGGAACTATGGGAAGACCTAGCAGCACGGTCCTCAGCAACATCCTCTGCTCCAGCCTCCTCCTCATCAACAGCCCACCTAGCAGTAGACGCCTCAGCACGAGTAGTAGAGTTGGCCCAGTTGGGCTTGACACGGAGACTGATGGGATCATGTCGAATCCAGTCTGGAGCAAGGAACTCATCACCAGGGTACATCTTCTCCCAAGTCTTGGAGATCAACAGAAATAGATATGGTCCATAGATAGGCACCTTGCGGTTGAACACCACAAACTGAAGCTCACACCACATAATGTGGGAGACATCAAGTGGATGAGTCTGAGACACACGAGCCTCCTTGCATAGGAGCATCATATCCACCATATAGGCATGAACCTTGCCCTTGTCACCAATGCGAGGGAACAAAGAGTTGCGGAAGATGCGATACATGATATCCAGAAAAGAGTTGAGCACCCATGCCGACTTGCCATTGGGAAGCACCTTCTCAACATACAATGGCTGAATCTTGTCCTTGTTAGCAGACTCAGAATTGGCATGGGGGAGAACACCCACGGGAGTGTCGAGCCCGTCATCAGGAACCTGGAGCAGATCCATGAACTCCTTCCAGGTAGCAGTCAACTTACGGCCATTGGTCATCCAGGTCATCCTCCGCTCCTCCCCGGGGTGAAAGTAAACTGAGGCAAAGAACTGACAGATAAGCTCAGGGTCATAGTCAAGGTGGAAAGAGATCACATGTTCAATACCAAACTGCTCCACCAAATCCAGATCTTCTCCAAAGTACTCACGAAACTTGTCCTTCCTCAGGTGATGCATGTCTATCCACTTGACATCCACGTAGGTATTTTGCTTGTTCTTGATGACATCCAGATAAATGAGAGTCTGTTGCTTGGACCAAAACAATTCACTGCCTCTGATGGTAGCACGAGGGTTCACATACGGATTGAGCTGCCTGAGACGAATGAACTCAGAAGGAGGAATCTCGTCCATGCCCTTAGCGGGTTCCTTTAACTTGCTAGCGGAGGTCATGACAGAGCGCTTGGGGGCAGTGGAGCCCTCTGGTGCTTCCCCGAGATTGCGCAGACACTTGGAGCCAGTGTCACGACTGGGATTGGAATGGCGAGAGCCACCACCTGAGATACAAAGCGCAAAACACCCACGACAAGCAAAAAGGATCAATGCAAAGACCACGGCAAAGCACAAGAAACACATAAAAAGTATACGTGGTAGTTGCCATGAGATAGATTGGACCCAACGGTAGTACTGCCGGATGTTGCGGTACTAAAATTTTAGTACCGCTCCTAGTCGCGGTAGTACCGTGTGAGGTCACGGTAGTACCGGGGTTGGGAGCGGTAGTAAGATCCTAGTGCCGCAGAGCGTGCGGTAGTACCATGCCAGACGGGCGGTAGTACCGGACAAGCAGTAGTACCGCACATGTGGCGCGGTAGTACCGCACCGTGTCATATCCAAACCAAAGTTTGAATCTGAGAGAAACCGCGAAACCACGGTGGTACTACGATTGATCAAATCTAGCACAGGACAACATATCAAGTATAATCCCTATGCAATACTACTCTCCTACATCCTACTCTTGCATAGATTTAGCCTAAAATCTCAAGAACACATGTATCTCCCCCAAAAACCTAGAGGCAAAGAAAACAACCAAAAGAGAGTGAAAGTGCGTTATATCGACTAGGGGGGTGAATAGGCGATTTTTATGAATTCTTCACTGAGGAATTTTCTGGTGAGGAAATTCCTTAGCGAAGAACTACTTGCAGTGGAATAAGTACTCAGAAGTAACCATGATAGAATACAAACATGGTCATCATGATGAAATGAAGACAAACACAGAGTACAGAAAGCGTAAACACAGGATAACACAAGATGAAGACAAACAGACTGGAGAAATTGAACTGAGGAAATTGAGAAAGTCTTCAGTCAAAGTCTTCAAACACAGATATGAACAATCACTCAACACAGTAATGAAGAAATGAAAGAGTTGAGGAAATAGAACCAGTAAGGTTGGTGAAGACAATGATTTGGTAGACCAATTCCAACTGCTATCTCAGTTGTACGTCTGGTTGGAGCGGCTGAGTATTTAAACTCGAGGACACACAGTCCCGGACACCCAGTCGCTGAGCATGCAGCTCAGGACACCAAGTCCTCACCGTATTCTCCTTGAACTAAGGTCACACAGACCTCGTCCAATCACTCGCGGTAAGTCTTCAGGCGACTTCCAAACCTTCACAGACTTCGGTCACTCGGCGATCCACTATTCCTCTTGGATGCTCTAGACCATGACGCCTAACCGTCTGGAAGAAGCACAATCTTCAAAGGTAACAAGCATCGGATCCACGCAGGATCAATCTCTTCAGTGATGCTCATTCACTTTGGGTTCGTGGGTGTTTGGGTTTGGGTTTTCCTCACTCGATGATTTTCGCTCAAAGTCCTAGGAGGATGGGTTGCTCTCAAATGACAAGTGTCAGTTTCTCTCGGAGCAGCCAACCAACTAGTGGTTGTAGTGGGCGGCTATTTATACCCTAGGGAGCAGCCCAACATGATAAGACATAAATGCCCTTCGATGATATGACCGTTAGGTGGATAAGATATTTTGGGACAGCTGGCGCAGCACAACAACGGTCGGAATTTTGACTCTCAAATTCCTCAGGGCTATCATGTTCCACACTGTGTAGGCAATCCGCACTAGCGAATTCCTAACTCCTCGGTCAGAACAAATTCCTCAGCGACCAGAAGAACTTCGTCTCTGTCACTGAAGAAATTGACTGAATTGTATGAGATTTCCAATGGCTTCACTCGAAGGGATTGGTAGGTGTAGGATTTTGAGTTGAGCATCACATGGAAATTTTTCCTTAGTATTTCCTCGACCCCCTTTAACAGTACGGTGTTTCCTATGACTCAAGAAGGAGAAAAACAAAACTATGAAAACGAAAGTCTTCAAGCTTCATATTCCTTGCATGAATATCAAGTCTTCACGGACACACCAATTTCTTCACTTTCAAAGTCTTGATGAAAGTCTTCAGGAATACCAAAATCTTCAGTCGAAGATATTCATTTTTAGGGGTCGACTTTCTCTGTAAATATCAAACTCCTCATAGACTTATAGACATGTGTACACTCATAAACACATTAGTCCCTTAACCTATAAGTCTTGAATACACCAAAATCACTAAGGGGCAATAGATGCACTTACAATCTCCCCCTTTTTTGTGATTGATGACAATATAGGTTAAGTTTTCAACGGGGATAAACATATGAAGTGTAAGTACTGATATTGAGGAATTTGATTGCAAGATATAGAAGAACTTCCCCTGAAGATGTGCATAGTGAGGAATTTGCTTTTGAAACACTGCACACTTAAAGAGTTGAATCATGGAGATCTCCCATTATATCTTGTAATTCATACATGCATTTGACATATAATATGAAGAATTTGACATGCATGATGAAATATGGTGCCTGAAGAAATTCAGCATGCATGCAATAATATTAACGATGAACAAGCATACAGAATTAACGCATCAAAAATATCAGAGCATAGTGCATCAAAAGTATCAGAGCACCATCGGTTTTAAGATTACAACTCGATCCAATAAAAGTTTCAGAAGAGCGAGAGTTGTAACTTAGCAAAAAAGACACCCATATAATAGACCCGCTTGAAGACTAACTCAGATTTCTCCCCCTTTTTCATCGAATGACCAAAAGGATCAAAACTGAGGAGTAACGCCCCTGAAGAATATCAAGTTGATGGAGGAGCGTCAGCGTTGTCGGGGTCGGTTGTCATAGTAGGGCCTACCGCGGTGTTGTCCAAGTCTTCATTTTCACCAGTGTCGCGTGATGAAGAATAGGAGCTGGCCACCAAGGAAGGAACCTTGACCTTCTTGAATTTCTTCGGTGGAGGTGCAGACCAGTCAAATTCTTCCTTGAGACCCATTCTCTTCAGATCTTCTGCGTTGTAGACATGAGATAGAACAGCCTAGGTACGGTTGAAGGTTTCATGGAGGTAGTGGTGGTTTTTCTTCACTGCATTGTGTGTGGAGGTCATGTTGTGAAGAATTGAACCAAACTGACGCTTGACCCATTTATGATTGCGATCAACTTTCTGATGAAGACTGAGGAGTAACTCACGGTCAGTCATCACCCTGGGTGTTGTGGCTTGAGGAACTTGCTTGGCAGAGGTGTTGGCGGCAGAGTCATGTGTGGCAGAGTCATCATTGGTGGAGTAGGATGCAGCTTTGCGAAATTGACCATCCAATGGACGGATGCCTTCATTTATCACAGTAGTTGCCTTGCCTTTGTCATCAACTGAGGAAAATGTCCGTTTGAGGACTTCAATTGGAGGCAAGTAGTTGCCGTGGTTCAGAGTATCAGCCTTGTAATTGAGTGAAGACCTTGTCCTGATGAACCTCATAATCCATGATGCATAAGGCTTCAGCTCAAATGGTGACATAGCAATATTCTCCAGAGTCCTCATGAAGAAATCATGGAAGTTGATGGGAATGCCATGAATGATATTGAAAAGCATATTCTTCATGATGCCAACGACTTCTTCATCATTTGAGTTGTGGCCTTTGATAGGACTCAATGTCTTCGTCAGAATGCGATAGATAGTCCGTGGCACATACAGTAATTCCTTTACGAGGAATTTGGTTCGAGGGGCCTGCCCTGGCTTCAAGGGCTTCATCAGCACTTGCATGTAATGATTTGTAAGCTCAGGTTCGTTGTAGATGCAACGAGCACCTTCAAGGGGAGGACTGAGTGGGAGGGCACGAAGCAATTCAGTTGCTGGTGCCTTGTAGTGAGTATTTTCTGACATCCAGTCCAGCACCCATGAGTTCACGTCTTCAGAATTTCCTATGATGTGCAGTGTTGCATAGAATTGAAGAATGAGTTCTTCATTCCAATCACAGATGTCAGTGCAGAAATTCAGCAATCCAGCATCGTGAAGAACACTGAGGACTAGCTCGAAGCCTGGTAGAGATTCCATGTCCACGTGAGGAATGTGTGCATGATCGAAGACTTTGTCTTTGTCGAATAGCACAGAGGAATAAAAGTTGGCTTGACTAGCAGTCCAGAAACGCCTCTTCCTTATGCGAGCAGAATCATAGGGATTGTAGTCAGTGAAGAACACATGCTCGTTGAAGAAATCTACAGCCTTGAACTTTTGCTTCTTTGAGAATGGATCCTTTGGCTTGGGCAGAGGAGTGTCAGTGAGTTGCATCACAACCTTAGAAATCGCAATCTCCGGTTCTTCAGGCTGAGGAATTTCTGGTTCCTCTTCAGCGGTAGTCTGCGTGTTCAAAGGATCAGCAGCAGCGGTTTCTTCAGCACTAGTGGCTGGAATTTCTTCATGCACAGACGAGGTAGGATGAGTTTCTTCAGAGCCCATTTGAATGGTTGGTGCAGGGGACTAAGGTATTTGTTGTATTGGGGTGAAGTGTGGAGAATTGGGATGCTGACTTTCCCAAAAGTCATCATTCATCACAGGCGTAGTGTATCCAATATCCACGTCTTCATCTTCAATTTCTTCAACGCCAGCCTCTTCAGCTGTGAACTGAGGCATTGGCGAGGAAGCAACAGTCATAGAAGGGATCGCATCCACTTCAATTTCTTCATCAATCTGCTCTGATAAAGCAGCAGAATGATTTTCTTCATCAGATCTGCTAGGGATCACATATTCTTCACCAAAAGGAACAAGGTCCTTTGATGGCAGGGTGGAAATCGGAACAGCATCAATTGGATTTTCAAGTGAGCTGGTCATAGGCTTCATTTTCTTCGGAGCTGAAGAATCTGAAGCAGATGATGCTTTCCTTTTCTTCATTGCAGCTCTCTCTGCAGCCTTGGTCTTCCTCACATCTGATGCATATGGAAGGGTAGGAGTTGGTGTAGGCGCAGGAGGAGCTGAGGAATCTGTTTAAATTTCCTCAGGCACAACTGATGCAGTTGCCCTGACTTCTTCATTTTCTTCAGGCGCACCACTAGTGGATGCCCTGGCAATGTCTTTAGTGGCTGGAATGGAGTCATCAGCCCTAGAACTAGCATTTTCATCAGCATCCTGAAAGTCATCAGCGGTGCTGGCATGTTCTTCAGTTTGCTGAGTAGAGGCTTCAGCTTGAGGAATTTCTTGTTGTGATGGGGCTGCAACATTGGTGAACTTCTCCGTCAGTTTAACGAACCTGACTTTGGCTCCTTTCCAATTAGCATAATAAGCATTGAAATCATCGCTGAGGGCTTTGATTTCAGACTGGATCTTGAAGAGTTCATCAGTTGTCATTTTGACAACGTTTTTCCTCGGGAACTTCTCTTTCCTGAACTGAGCCTTCTTGATTTGTCTAGCCTTCTCAAATTTCCATTTCTCTTTAGTGATGAAATGGGTCAGCATGTGACTTTGGCCCGGAGTCAAATGAAAATCAGGCATAGGAGTGTTTGGGTCCTTGTGCCAGAGATCAATGTAGTCGAGGATCACCTTTGGATCCAAAAGCAGCGGCACATTTGTGCCTTTGGCTCTAGCGGCCCTTTCTTGCCTGTCTCTGATGATTTCTGCAAGTTCATCATCATCAGCTTCATCGTCAGATGGCACTTGGAAAGCAACTTGTTTCTTCTTTAGATTTGGCCAAGGACCTCGACTAGCCATTGCCTTTTGTCTTCAGCGGAGTGGGGCCTGATGAAGAGTTTAGTGCAGCTGAGGAACTCGTTGAGACACCAGAGGCAATAGAGATGCCTGCAGTCCTTTGGCACGTAGCCAAATGTACAGGTGTTGAGGACTTTGCCGGAGCAACTGAGGACTTTGGGGGAGGAGCTGACGACTTTGGAGGAGCAGGAGCAGCATGAGGAACTGGCCGTGAGGGCTTTGAAGAATCTGGTCGTGAGGGCTTTGAAGATTCTGGCCGTGAGGGCATTGCAGAGGAACTTGGCCATGAGGCCACAGTTGGTGAAGCACTTGGCTTGTGAGCGGGCTTCTTTGCCATTGATTTTCTAGGCCTGACAGAGGCCTTAGTGGCAGTAGCAGTAGCAGAGTCTTCATTGAATTTCCTCACTGCTTCTTTGGCTTGTCTTGCCAACTTGGCTTGGCGTTTGGCCCATTCTTCAGGGAAATCCTCACCGCGCTTGATGCTGGTGGGGTCAGCTTCTTGGCCAGGTGCCAATGGAGCTCCTGGGCATGGAGGATTTAGTGCGAATTTCTTCATATACTTTGGAGTTACATATCTGTACTCCCTCCATTCTGTTGCCCATCTCCTTTCAATCCTCTGTATGCGCACCTTGCGCTGATTTTTGTTTTCCTTTCCGAACTTAGCCTCATCAGGTGTGCAATAGTCAGCATAGATGTCCTCGGGTATTTCAAACGCAGTCATGACCTCAGGCCTCTTTCCTCCTTTCTGTGGTTTCTTACCGTCTACCATATTATTTAGTTAAGGGATTTGAACAATCGAATTCTCTGAAGAAGTATGCAACTTTTCTTCGAGGAACGCTGCAAATGAGTTAAGTTGATGAGAACCTAGTGATTCAGCAGCGGACATGAGTACCTGTGAACAGAGTATAGTTGCGAGGAATTTGAAAAGGTCATATGCGTTCTCAGAAGGTTTTCAAAAATAACAAGTTTGAGGAATTTGACCAGCTGAGTCTTGAAGAATTTCACTAAGCGTTCTTTGTCTTAGGTTCCAGAGTTGTATAGATTGAGGATCCACACAATTGAGGAATCTTGAAGATAAATTTGAAGGAAATATGCCCTAGAGGCAATAATAAAGTTATTATTTATTTCCTCATATCATGATAAATGTTTATTATTCATGCTAGAATTGTATTAACCGGAAACATGATACATGTGTGAATACATAGACAAACATAGTGTCACTAGTATGCCTCTACTTGAACTAGCTCATTGATCAAAGATGGTTATGTTTCCTAACCATAGGCATGTGTTGTCATTTGATTAATGGGATCACATCATTAGGAGAATGATGTGATTGACTTGACCCATTCCGTTAGCTTAGCACTTGATCGTTTAGTATGTTGCTATTGCTTTCTTCATGACTTATACAAAGTTCCTGCAACTATGAGATTGTGCAACTCCCGTTTACCGGAGGAACACTTTGTGTGCTACCAAACGTCACAACGTAATTGGGTGATTATAAAGGTGCTCTACAGGTGTATCCAAAGGTACATGTTGAGTTGGCATAATTCAAGATTAGGTTTTGTCACTCCGATTGTCGGAGAGGTATCTTTGGGCCCTCTCAGTAATACTCATCACCTAAGCCTTGCAAGCATTGTAACTAATGAGTTAGTTATGAAATGATGTATTACGGAACGAGTAAAGAGACTTACCGTAACGAGATTGAACTAGGTATTGGATACCGACGATCGAATCTCGGGCAAGTAACATACCGATGACAAAGGGAACAACGTATGTTGTTATGCGGTTTGACCGATAAAGATCTTCGTAGAATATGTAGGAACCAATATGAACATCCAGGTTCCGCTATTGGTTATTGACCGAGAATAGTTCTAGGTCATGTCTACATAGTTCTCGAACTCGTAGGGTCCGCACGCTTAACGTTACGTTGACAGTTTTTTTATGAGTTTATAAGTTTTGATGTACCGAAGGTTGTTCGGAGTACCGGATGTGATCACGGACATGACGAGGAGTCTCGAAATGGTCGAGACATAAAGATTGATATATTGGACGGATATATTTGGACACCGGAAAGGTTCTGAATGGGATTGAGACTATACCGGAGTTCCGGGAGGTTACCGGAACCCCCGGGTAAGTATATGGGCCTTATTGGGCCTTAGTGGAAGGGAGGGAGAAGGAGCAAAGGAGGGGGCGCCCCCCCAAGCCCAATCCGAATTGGGAGGGGGGCCGGGCCCCCTTTCCTTCTTCCCTCCCCTCTCTTCCTTCCCTCTCCTACTCCTAATAGGAAAGGGGGGGCCAAACCTACTTGGAGTAGGTTTGCCCCCCCTAGGGCGCGCCTCCCCTCTTGGCCGGCCCCCTCCTCCTCTCCCCTTTATATACGGAGGAGGAGGGCACCCCATAGACACACAAGTTGATCTACGGATCGTTCCTTAGCCGTGTGCGGTGCCCCCCTCCACCATATTCCACCTCGGTCATATCGTCGCGGAGTTTAGGCGAAGCCCTGCGCCGGTAGAACATCATCATCGTCACCACGCCGTCGTGCTGACGGAACTCATCCCCGACGCTTTGCTGGATTGGAGCCCGGGGAACGTCATCGAGCTGAACGTGTGCTGAACACGGAGGTGCCATACGTTCGGTGGTTGGATCGGTCGAATCATGAAGACGTACGACTACATCAACCGCGTTGTCATAATGCTTCCGCTTATGATCTACGAGGGTACGTGGACAACACTCTCCCCTCTCGTTGCTATGCCATCACCATGATCTTGCGTGTGCGTAGGAAAATTTTGAAATTACTACGTTCCCCAACAGTGGCATCCGAGCCTAGGTTTTATGCGTTGATGTTATATGCACGAGTAGAACACAAGTGAGTTGTGGGAGATACAAGTCATACTGCTTACCAGCATGTCATACTTTGGTTCGGCGGTATTGTTGGATGAAGCGGCCCGGACCGACATTACGCGTACGCTTACACGAGACTTGTTTTACCGCCGTGCTTTGCACACAGGTGACTAGCGGGTGTCAGTTTCTTCAACTTTAGTTGAACCGAGTGTGGCTACACCCGGTCCTTGCTAAGGTTAAAACAACACCAACTTGACAAACTATCATTGTGGTTTTGATGCGTAGGTAAGAACGGTTCTTGCTCAGCCCGTAGCAGCCACGTAAAACTTGCAACAACAAAGTAGAGGACGTCTAACTTGTTTTTGCAGGGCATGTTGTGATGTGATATGGCCAAGACGTGATGCTATATTTTATTGTATGAAATGATCATGTTTTGTAACCGAAGTTATCGGCAACTGGCAGGAGCCATATGGTTGTCGCTTTATTGTATGAAATGCAAACGCCCTGTAATTGCTTTACTTTATCACTAAGCGGTAGCGATAGTCGTAGAAGCAATAGATGGCGTAAACGACAACGATGCTACGATGGAGATCAAGGTGTCGCGCCGATGACGATGGTGATCACGATGGTGCTTCGGAGATGGAGATCACAAGCACAAGATGATAATGGCCATATCATATCACTTATATTGATTGCATGTGCTGTTTATCCTTTATGCATCTTATCTTGCTTTGATTAACGGTAGCATTTTAAGATGATCTTTCACTAAAAATTATCAAGAAGTGTTCTCCCTGAGTATGCACCGTTGCCAAAGTTCGTCGTGCCCAGACACCACGTGATGATCGGGTGTGATAAGCTCTACGTCCATCTACAACGGGTGCAAGCCAGTTTTGCACACGGAGAATACTCAGGTTAAACTTGACGAGCCTAGCATATGCATATATGGCCTCGGAACACGAAGACCGAAAGGTCGAGCGTGAATCATATAGTAGATATTATCAACATAGAGATGTTCACCATTGAAAACTACTCCATCTCACGTGATGATCGGTTATGGTTTAGTTGATTTGGATCACGTGATCACTTAGATGACTAGAGAGATGTCTGTCTAAGTGGGAGTTCTTAAATAATATGATTAATTGAACTTAAATTTATCATGAACTTAGTACCTGATAGTATTTTGCTTGTCTATGTTTGTTGTAGATAGATGGCTCGTGTTGTTGTTCCGTTGAATTTTAATGTGTTCCTTGAGAAAGCAAAGTTGAAAGATGATGGTAGCAATTACACGGACTGGGTCCGTAACTTGAGGATTATCCTCATTGCTGCACAGAAGAATTACGTCCTGGAAGCACCGCTGGGTGCCAGGCCTGCTGCAGGAGCAACACCAGATGTTGTGAACGTCTGGCAGAGCAAAGCTGATGACTACTCTATAGTTCAGTGTGCCATGCTTTACGGCTTAGAACCGGGTCTTCAACGACGTTTTGAACGTCATGGAGCATATGAGATGTTCCAGGAGCTGAAGTTAATATTTCAAGCAAATGCCCGGATTGAGAGATATGAAGTCTCCAATAAGTTCTACAGCTGCAAGATGGAGGAGAATAGTTCTGTCAGTGAGCATATACTCAAAATGTCTGGGTATATAATCACTTGATTCAACTGGGAGTTAATCTTCCGGATGATAGCGTCATTGACAGAATTCTCCAATCACTGCCACCAAGCTACAAAAGCTTTGTGATGAACTATAATATGCAAGGGATGAACAAGATAATTCCCGAGCTCTTCGCAATGCTAAAGGCTGCGGAGGTAGAAATCAAGAAGGAGCATCAAGTGTTGATGGTCAACAAGACCACTAGTTTCAAGAAAAATGGCAAAGGGAAGAAGAAGGGGAACTTCAAGAAGAACAGCAAGCAAGTTGCTGCTCAAGAGAAGAAACCCAAGTCTGGACCTAAGCCTGAAACTGAGTGCTTCTACTGCAAGCAGACTGGTCACTGGAAGTGGAACTGCCCCAAGTATTTGGCGGATAAGAAGGATGGCAAAGTGAACAAAGGTATATGTGATATACATGTTATTGATGCGTACCTAACTAGAGCTCGTAGTAGCACCTGGGTATTTGATACTGGTTCTGTTGCTAATATTTGCAACTCGAAACAGGGACTACGGAATAAGCGAGCACTGGCCAAGGATGAGGTGATGATGCACATGGGAAACGGTTCCAAAGTCGATGTGATCGCAGTCGGCACGCTACCTCTACATCTACCTTCGGGATTAGTTTTAGACCTGAATAATTATTATTTGGTGCCAGCGTTGAGCATGAACATTATATCTAGATCTTGTTTGATGCGAGATGGTTATTCATTTAAATCAGAGAATAATGGTTGTTCTATTTATATGAGTAATATCTTTTATGGTCATGCACCCTTGAAGAGTGGTCTATTTTTATTGAATCTCGATATTAGTGATACACATATTCATAATGTAGAAGCCAAAAGATGCAGAGTTGATAATGATAGTGCAACTTATTTGTGGCACTGCCGTTTAGGTCATATCGGTGTAAAGCGCATGAAGAAACTCCATACTGATGGACTTTCGGAATCACTTGATTATGAATCACTTGGTACTTGCGAACCGTGCCTCATGGGCAAGATGACTAAAACACCGTTCTCCGGTACTATGGAGAGAGCAATAGATTTGTTGGAAATCATACATATAGATGTATGTGGTCCGATGAATGTTGAAGCTCATGGCGGATATCGTTATTTTCTCACCTTCACAGATGATTTGAGAAGATATGGGTATATCTACTTAATGGAGCACAAGTCTGAAACATTTGAAAAGTTCAAAGAATTTCAGAGTGAAGTGGAAAATCATCGTAACAAGAAAATAAAGTTTCTACAATCTGATTGTGGAGGAGAATATTTGAGTTACGAGTTTGGTTTACATTTGAAACAATGCGGAATAGTTCCGCAACTCACGCCACCTGGAACACCACAAAGAAATGGTGTGTCCGAACGTCGTAATCGTACTTTACTAGATATGGTGCGATCTGTGATGTCTCTTACTGATTTACCGCTATTGTTTTGGGGTTATGCTTTAGAGACGGCTGCATTCACATTAAATAGGGCAACATCTAAATCCGTTGAGACGACACCTTATGAACTGTGGTTTGGCAAGAAACCAAAGTTGTCGTTTCTTAAAGTTTGGGGCTGCGATGCTTATGTGAAGAAACTTCAACCAGATAAGCTCGAACCCAAATCGGAGAAATGTGCTTCATAGGATACCCAAAAGAGACTGTTGGGTACACCTTCTATCACAGATCCGAAGGCAAGACATTCGTTGCTAAGAATGGATCCTTTCTAGAGAAGGAGTTTCGCTCGAAAGAAGTGAGTGGGAGGAAAGTAGAACTTGATGAGGTAACGGTACCTGCTCCCTTATTGGAAAGTAGTTCATCACAGAAATTAGTTCCTGTGAAAAATACACCAATTAGTGAGGAAGCTAATGATATTGATCATGAAACTTCAGATCAAGTGTCTACTAAACCTCGTAGGTCTACCAGAGTAAGATCCGCACCAGAGTGGTACGGTAATCCTGTTCTGGAAGTCATGTTACTTGACCATGATGAACCTACGAACTATGAGGAAGCGATGATGGGCCCAGATTCCGCAAAATGGCTAGAGGCCATGAAATCTGAGATGGGATCCATGTATGAGAACAAAGTATGGACTTTGGTTGACTTGCCCGATGATCGGCAAGCCATTGAGAATAAATGGATTTTTAAGAAGAAGACTGACGCTGACGGTAATCTAACTGTCTATAAAGCTCGACTTGTTGCGAAAGGTTTTCGACAAGTTCAAGGGGTTGACTACGATGAGACTTTCTCACTCGTAGCGATGCTTAAGTCTGTCCGAATCATGTTAGCGATTGCCGCATTTTATGATTATGAAATTTGGCAGATGGATGTAAAAACTGCATTCCTGAATGGATTTCTGGAAGAAGAGTTGTATATGATGCAACCGGAGGGTTTTGTAGATCCTAAGGGAGCTAACAAAGTGTGCAAGCTCCAGCGATCAATCTATGGTCTGGTGCAAGCCTCTCGGAGTTGGAATAAACGCTTTGATAGTGTGATCAAAGCATATGGTTTTATACAGACTTTTGGAGAAGCCTCTATTTATAAGAAAGTGAGTGGGAGCTCTGTAGCATTTCTAGTATTATATGTGGATGACATATTGTTGATTGGAAATGATATAGAATTTCTGGATAGCATAAAAGGATACTTGAATAAAAGTTTTTCGATGAAAGACCTCGGTGAAGCTGCTTACATATTGGGCATTAAGATCTATAGAGATAGATCAAGACGCTTGATTGGACTTTCACAAAGCACGTACCTTGATAAAGTATTGAAAAGGTTCAATATGGAATAGGCGAGGAAAGGGTTCTTGCCTGTATTACAAGGTATAAAGTTGAGTCAGACTCAATGCCCGACCACTGTAGAAGATAGAGAGAAAATGAAAGGAGTTCCCTATGCTTCAGCCATAGGCTCTATCATGTATGCAATGCTGTGTACCAGACCTGATGTGTGCCTTGCTATTAGTTTGTCAGGGAGGTACCAAAGTAATCCAGGAGTGGGTCACTGGACAGCGGTTAAGAACATCCTAAAATACCTGAAAAGGACTAAGGATATGTTTCTCATATATGGAGGTGATAAAGAGCTAGTCGTAAATGGTTACGTCGATGCAAGCTTTGACACTGATCCGGACGATTCTAAATCGCAAACCGGATACGTATTTTTATTAAACGGTGGAGCTGTAAGTTGGTGCAGTTCTAAACAAAGCGTCGTGGCAGGATCTACATGTGAAGCGGAGTACATAGCTGCTTCGGAAGCAGCAAATGAAGGAGTCTGGAGAAGGAGTTCATTTCCGATCTAGGTGTTGTACCTAGTGCATCGGGACCAATGAAGATCTTCTGTGACAATACTGGTGCAATTGCCTTGGCAAAGGAATCTAGATTTCACAAGAGGACCAAGCACATCAAGAGACGCTTCAATTCCATTCGGGACCAAGTCCAAGTGGGAGACATAGAGATTTGCAAGATACATACGGATCTGAATGTTGCAGACCCGTTGACTAAGCCTCTCTCACGAGCAAAACATGATCAGCACCAAGACTCCATGGGTGTTAGAATCATTACTATGTAATCTAGATTATTGACTCTAGTGCAAGTGGGAGACTGAAGGAAATATGTCCTAGAGGCAATAATAAAGTTATTATTTATTTCCTCATATCATGATAAATGTTTATTATTCATGCTAGAATTGTATTAACCGGAAACATGATACATGTGTGAATACATAGACAAACATAGTGTCACTAGTATGCCTCTACTTGAACTAGCTCATTGATCAAAGATGGTTATGTTTCCTAACCATAGGCATGTGTTGTCATTTGATTAATGGGATCACGTCATTAGGAGAATGATGTGATTGACTTGACCCATTCCGTTAGCTTAGCACTTGATCGTTTAGTATGTTGTTATTTCTTTCTTCATGACTTATACAAAGTTCCTGCAACTATGAGATTGTGCAACTCCCGTTTACCGGAGGAACACTTTGTGTGCTACCAAACGTCACAATGTAATTGGGTGATTATAAAGGTGCTCTACAGGTGTCTCCAAAGGTACATGTTGAGTTGGCATAATTCGAGATTAGGTTTTGTCACTCCGATTGTCAGAGAGGTATCTTTGGGCCCTCTCAGTAATACTCATCACCTAAGCCTTGCAAGCATTGTAACTAATGAGTTAGTTACGAAATGATGTATTACGGAACGAGTAAAGAGACTTACCGGTAACGAGATTGAACTAGGTATTGGATAGCAACGATCGGATCTCGGGCAAGTAACATACCGATGACAAAGGGAACAACGTATGTTGTTATGCGGTTTGACCGATAAAGATCTTCGTAGAATATGCAGGAACCAATATGAACATCCAGGTTCCGCTATTGGTTATTGACCGAGAATAGTTCTAGGTCATGTCTACATAGTTCTAGAACCCGTAGGGTCCGCACGCTTAACGTTACGATGGTAGTTTTATTATGAGTTTATAAGTTTTGATGTACCGAAGGTTGTTCGGAGTACCGAATGTGATCACGGACATGACGAGGAGTCTCAAAATGGTCGAGACATAAAGATTGATATATTGGACGGATATATTTGGACACCGGAAAGGTTCCGGATGAGATTGGGACTATACCGGAGTTCCGGGAGGTTACCGGAACCCCCCGGTAAGTATATGGGCCTTATTGGGCCTTAGTGGAAGGGAGGGAGAAGGAGCAAAGGAGGGGGCGCGCCCCCCTCCCAAGCCCAATCCGAATTGGGAGGGGGGGTGGCCCCCCCTTTCCTTCTTCCCTCCCCTCTCTTCCTTCCCTCTCCTACTCCTAATAGGAAAGGGGGGGCCAAACCTACTTCGAGTAGGTTTGCCCCCCCTAGGGCGCGCCTCCCCTCTTGGCCAGCCCCCTCCTCCTCTCCCCCTTTATATACGGAGGAGGGGGGCACCCCATAGACACACAAGTTGACCTACGGATCGTTCCTTAGCCGTGTGCGGTGCCCCCCTCCACCATATTCCACCTCGGTCATATCGTCGCGGAGTTTAGGCGAAGCCCTGCGCCGGTAGAACATCATCATCGTCACCACGCCGTCATGCTGACGGAACTCATCCCCGACGCTTTGCTGGATTGGAGCCCGGGGAACGTCATCGAGCTGAACGTGTGCTGAACACGGAGGTGCCGTACGTTCGGTGCTTGGATCGGTCGAATCGTGAAGACGTACGACTACATCAACCGCGTTGTCATAACGCTTCCGCTTACGGTCTACGAGGGTACGTGGACAAAACTCTCCCCTCTCGTTGCTATGCCATCACCATGATCTTGCATGTGCGTAGGAAAATTTTGAAATTACTACGTTCCCCAACAAAATGATGCTTAGAGAAACGAATCAAGAGCAGATGACTAGTGAGGTGTTTTGTGTGTGAGGATTTGAAGAATAAAACACCTTTGAAGATATTGTTGAGAAAATTTGAATCAAAGAGGGCAATAAAAGTAACTTTTAATTACCCTGATGAAGAACACGATGAACTGAGAAGTGTAGATTTGTAGCTCGTCAGTTCAGATCTTCCACGCCCTAACTTGGCGGAGGAAGACAGCTACAGCGGCGGCGGAGTGAAGATTTCCGCGGCCGGCGCGAGTACGACGGCGACGAGGTCGAGGCAGTGAAGCTCTTCCTCACCGGCAACGATGGAGTGGCGGCGGCGCTAGGGTTTGAGAAGCTCGAGCGAGAGAGAAAGCGGTCGAGCGGAGTAAAGGAAGTGAGGAAGGGGTGAGGGGGTATTTATAGTCGCAGTGAAAAATTGTTTGCCCAAAGATTTAGGACGAACGTGCCCCTGACCCTTCTCATTCACTTGACATGTGTCACCCACGTACTGAAAGGTGGAGATCATGTTAGATATTGGGTGAATAGATAAGTCTATCATGGGATGCAGAGCGGTTTGAGCGGCAAAACCGAAAATTTGGATAAGATTAGTTTTAAAGTTCCGTTCACAATTTCTTCAGCTGACAAGGACACAGTGAAGATTTTGAATGAGTTTCAAATAGAACGCACATGAAGAACTTGTGAATAGATTGGGTTGAGTATAGCATAGAGGGGGAAGGGTCCGATCACATTCACTTAGCAGAAAATGCAACTTGAAGAAATAGCCATAAGTGAATGTTGTAGAGGACATAAACCCTTATATATATAGCCAATGAAGAAAAATGATGGAAACAGTGAAGATTTTGCAAAGTTGAAGAATTTGAAAAACTGAAGAATTTCAAAAATCAAGGAAAAACTCAAATTGAAGATTTTCAACTTTGGTGGTGGCGTGACCCACCGTATAAGAATGATGATTTCAGACACCGTGTACAATTGTCGTAGGGTTCTGAGAATCAAATTCTTCATTAATTTCTTCACACTTAGAGTGTTATTCTTCATTGATTGAAGAAAAACGTTTCTTCATGTGTTGCACATCTAAGTCATCAATTTTGCATAAGTGTTAGGATGAGTGTCCTTTTTCAAAGAACATTCAAAGACTCTAAGATATTTAGCTCAGACCGCAACTTGCTAAATCTCTTCTCATCCAAGGGCTTTGTGAAGATATCGGCTAGCTGTTCTTTAGTCTTCACATGATCAATAAAGATGTCACCCTTCAACACATGATCGCGAAGAAAATGATGACGAATCTGAATGTGCTTTGTCTTCGAGTGCTGAACTGGGTTGTGAGCAATCTTGATGGCACTCTCATTGTCACAGTAGAGAGGCACATTCTTCACGTTGATGCCGTAGTCCTTGAGAGTTTGCTTCATCCACAGCAATTGAGCACAGCAAGAACCAGCAGCAATGTACTCAGCTTCCGCAGTAGACAGTGACACGCAGTTCTGTTTCTTCGAGGACCAACAGACCAAAGATCATCCGAGGAAATGACAAGTACCAGATGTTGACTTGCGGTCCACACGATCACCAGCATAGTCAGAGTCAGAATATCCAATGAGATCAAAAGTAGAGCCCTTGGGGTACCATAGTCCTAGTGTTGGTGTGTGAGCTAGATATCGAAGAATATGCTTCACAACCTTATCGTGTGATTCCTTCGGTGTAGCTTGAAATCGGGCACACATGCAAACACTAAGCATTATATCTGGCCTAGATGCACATAAGTACAATAAAGAACCAATCATGGAGCGGTATACCTTGTGATCGAAGTCAATACCATTTTCATCAGTGCATAGATGGCCATTTGTGGGCATAGGAATTTTGACTCCTTTGCAATCTTGCATGCCGAATTTCCTCAGAACATCCTTGAGGTATTTCTCCTGAGATATGAATATGCCATTGTGTTGTTGATGAATTTGAAGACCTAAGAAGAATTTCAACTCTCCCATCATAGACATTTGATATTCTTCACTCATCATATAGGCAAATTCATCACTATAACGTTGGTCAGTACAGCCAAAGATAATATCATCAACGTATATTTGGCACACAAACAGTTCACCATCATAAGATTTAGTAAAGAGAATAGGGTCGAGTGAACCGGGTGTGAAGCCATTCTTCACGAAGAATTCCTTCAAAGTATCATACCACGCCCGAGGGGCCTGCTTGAGGCCATAGAGGGCCTTGTTGAGTCTGAAGACTTTGTCAGGATTCTTTGGATCTTCAAAACCTGGGGGTTGAGCAACATATACTTCTTCCTCAAGCTTACCATTGAGGAATGCACTTTTCACATCCATTTGATATAAAGTGATATTATGATGGTTGGCATAAGCAAGTAATATGCGAATAGCCTCAAGTCTAGCAACAAGTGCAAAAGTTTCATCGAAATCAATTCCTTCAACCTATGTGTAGCCTTGAGCTACAAGTCATGCCTTATTCCTCACCACTAGGCCATTTTCATCTTGCTTGTTGCGGTAGATCCACTTTGTGCCAATGATATTATGCTTGCGAGGATCTGGACATTTGACCAGTTCCCAGACATTGTTGAGCAAGAACTGATGTAATTCTTCTTGCATGGACTGAATCCACTCAGGCTCCAGAAATGCTTCATCTACCTTAGTGGGCTCTGTTATAGAGACAAAAGCATAGTGCCCACAAAAGTTAGATAAATGTGAAGCTTTTGAGCGGGTGAGAGGACCTGGTGCTTCAATGTCATCGATGATCTTTTCAACTTGCACTTCTTTTGCAACGCGAGGATGAGCTGGTTGTCATCGAGGAATTTGATCAGCATTTTCTTCAGCACCATTTTCTTCAGCATTTTCCTCAGGTGCATTAGCTCGACAATCTTCGCGTTCTGGAATGAATTCTTCAGTAGATTCTTCGGTAGGAATGACATGCTCAGTAGCCTTGAACTTGATAGAATCCTCAGGTGCTGGTTCATCTATCACAGAAGGTAGGTGCTCTCTTTGCGAGCCATTAGTTTCATCGAACCGCACATCTACAGTTTCAACAACCTTGTGAAGAGCGTTCTTGAAGACTCTATAGGTGTGCGAGTCCTTTCCGTAACCAAGCATAAAACCTTCATGTGCTTTCGGTGTGAATTTAGCATTGTGATGAGGATCCCTAATCCAACATTTAGCACCAAAGACTTTGAAATAACTCACATTGGGTTTCTTGTCAGCGATGAGTTCATAGGCAGTCTTCTTGAAGAATTTGTGAAGATATACTCCGTTGATGATGTGGCATGCGGTATCAATTGCATCAATCCAAAAATGATGAGGCGTTTTGTATTCATCAAGCATAGTGCGAGCCATCTCAACAAGAGTTCTGTTCTTGCGCTCCACGACGCCATTTTGCTGAGGAGTATAAGGAGCAAATAACTCATGAGTAATACCAAGTTCATCAAGATAGTCATTAAGACCGGAATTCTTGAACTCAGTTCCATTGTCACTCCTGATGTGCTTGATCTTCACACCGAAGTTGGTTGAAGCTCTCAAGGAAAATCGTTTGAAGACTTCCTGCACTTCATGTTTGTAAGTAACAATGTGTACCCATGTGTAACAAGAATAATCATCAACAATAACAAAGCCATATAAGGATGCATCATTTGTCACAGCAGAATAATCATTAGGACCGAAGAGATCCATGTGAAGCAATTCAAATGGTCGAGTGGTAGTCATGATAGTCTTCGCTGGATGCTTGGCCTTGGTCATTTTTCCAGCTTCACAGGCACCACACAAGTGATCCTTGAGGAATTTGACATTTTCAATGCCAATGGCATGCTTCTTCTTTGCGAGCGTGTGCAGATTCCTCATGCCAGCATGACCAAGTCGTCGATGCCAGAGCCATCCTTCTGAAGCTTTTGCAAGTAAGCACACGGCAGGTTGTGGTCCTGTAGAGAAATCAACAATGTACAAGTCTCCTCTCCTAAAGCCTTCGAAGACTTTGGAATTGTCAACTTCCATGATCACAACACAACGATATCTTCCAAAGACAACAACCATATCGAAATCACAAAGCATTGAGACAGACATGAGGTTGTATCCTAAGGACTCGACAAGCATGACTTTGTCCATGTGTCGATCCTTTGAGATCGCAACCTTACCTAGACCCAATACCTGACTTTTCCCTTTGTCAGCGAAGATGATATGCTTCAGATGTGATGGTGTTAAGGGAGCATCCATCAATAGGTTCTTGGCACCAGTCATGTGATTTGTACATCCACTATCGAGGACCCACTCATTTGCCTTGGGTTGATCATCCTGCAGATGAATTAGTGCATCTTACAAACTCATATACTTCATCAGTGAAGAATATGACGTCAATTTCATTAGTTCAATTTCATCAAGCAATAGCACAGATAAGCAGAGTGAGGACGTGTGAAATGAAGGTTCATTTCATCATGATTAGCCTGCGTCCTATCAGGCACTGTTCAGGTCTCCAGCAAATTCTTCAGTCGTTTTGAGCACGACTGGAGACCTGACCCTGCATAAGAGATTAGTTCTTTTTCTTCACCACCCACATCTGGAGGGGTGGCAAAGAATTCATCACTCTACGAGCACCATATGAGAAAGGTGGCATGGACGCAAGTCCACTTCATTTCACATAAGAGGAGTTAGGGTAAGCATATGAATAAGCAGAGAAATTCTTTGAGGACTTATGAACATAATGATTTGAAGAATAATGCACATATTCATAGCCCTTAGCTCTACCCTGCGAAACAAAAGGGTTAGCACAATGATGATCATATGAGGACTTTGATCCACGTGAGGAATTTTGTCCGTATGAGGACTTGGATCCATATGAAGAATTTGGTCCATATGAAGAGTTTGATCTGGGGTTCCTATTCTTCACTGGTGGTGTCATGAGGACATTCACCTGAAGACTTTCAACATAACTTTTGGGAACCCAGATTTTCTTCATAGGGGAACCGTTCCTGCAGTTAGTGCCAACATATCTAGCAAATACTTCACCATTCTGATTTTTGAACAGTTTATAGTTGGAGTCAAATGACTCATCAAAAGAATGAGGAGATTCACATGTAAAGCCAGATAAGTTATATGGATCAACTGGAGGTCCCTTTGCAGCAACCCATGAGGTTTTGGGGTACTGCTCAGGCTTCCAATATGTTCCATCAGCATTGAGTTTCCTCTCAAAAGCAATACCCTCTTTCCTAGGGTTTCTGTTGAGGATCTGCTTTTTAAGCACATCACAAAGAGTCTGATGCCCTTTGAGGCTTTTGTACATGCCTATCATATACAATTCCTTCAGCCTTGCATCGTCAGTGATACTAGCAATGTCCTCAGATGAGGAATTAGTGATAGCATAGGCAGGTGAAGAATTTGTAACATTTGAAGCATTTGAACATTCAGGTGAAGAATTCGCAGATTCACGTTCAATGCACTTTAAGCATGGAGGATCAAATTCTTCCTGAGTAGCGCTGATTTGTTGAGTAATGAATCGCGCTCCTTCTGAAGATCTTCATAACTCACTCTTAGCTTCTCAAGATCTTGCTTTCTTTGAAGAAATTCATAAGAAAGCTTCTCGTGATCAGGTAAGAGAGTTTTATGATGACTTTGAAGGTTGTCAAACTTAGACTGAAGTCTCTGAAGATTTTCAGTTAAGTCTTTAGTGCGGTCCATTTCATCACCCAACATATCATCACTTTTGTCTAGCATGTTTTGAAGTTTTTCAATAGACTTTTGTTTTTTCACAGCAATCTTGGCAAGTTCAGAGTAGCTAGGCTTAAGATTTTCATCAGATTCATCCTCACTTGATTCAGAGGAGGGGTATTTAGTTACCTTAGCAGTTGTCGGTGTCAAAAACGGCGGATCTCGGGTAGGGGGTCTCGAAGTGTTTTACCCAGGTTCGGGCCCTCTCGATGGAGGTAAAACCCTACGTCCTGCTTGATTAATATTGATGACATGGGTATTACAAGAGTAGACCTACCACGAGATCAAGGAGGCTAAACCCTAGAAGCTAGCCTATGGTATGATTGTTGTTCGTCCTATGGACTAAAACCCTCCGGTTTATATAGACACTGGAGAGGGCTAGGGTTACACAGAGTCGGTTACAATGGTAGGAGATCTACATATCCGTATCGCCAAGCTTGCCTTCCACGCCAAGGAAAGTCCCATCCGGACACAGGACAAAGTCTTCAATCTTGTATCTTCATAGTCTTGGAGTCCGGCCGATGATGATAGTTTGGCTATCCGGACACCCCCTAGTCCAGGACTCCCTCAGTAGCCCCTGAACCAGGCTTCAATGACGACGAGTCCGGCGCACATATTGTCTTCGGCATTGCAAGGTGGGTTCCTCCTCCGAATATATCATAGAAGATTGTGAACACCAGGATAGTGTCCGGCTCCGCAAAATAAATTCCACATACCATCGTAGAGAGAATAATATTTACACAAGTTCAATCTACTGACGTATTTCGTGGCATGACATCACACCACTACCAAGCCTTTACTCGAATTGTTTTTACTATACCACCTCAGCGCGTTTAGCGAAGCGGTTTCCTTGGCACGTCTTGTCGAAGCAGAGATCATGTTCCCCTTATTCCGGGATTCCCATCAATACGGACGTGGGTAACCCAACCGCACCATTCATTGTGGCGCTTGGGAGATAAGCGAGTTTTACCAAGCCGGTGGGGACGCATGGTTTTGTCCGCCCATATATAAGGGGATAAGGATCCGCCTTTTTACCTACGCCTTCTTCCTCCTTTGCTTATCCATCTCCGTGCACTCGAGCTCCAATGCCCAAGTCCGCACATCCCACCTCAACCTTCTCCAACTATGTCCGGAGCGGGAGGCAAGTGGATGGCCTCCTCCGTTACGGAGGGGCACATCAAGAAGTTGCGCAGTGCCGGATATTTGTCCAGCGATATCGCGCACCGGCTCCCCGACGAGGGGCAGCTCATCCCCACCCCTGGGCCCCATGAGAGGGTGGTATTCCTTCCCCATTTCCTCCGCGGACTGGGCTTTCCACTCCACCCCTTCGTCCGGGGGCTCATGTTCTATTATGGCCTGGACTTCCATGATCCGGCCCCGAATTTCATCCTCAACATCTCGGCGTTTATCGTCGTGTGCGAGGCCTTCCTCTGCATCCAGCCCCACTTTGGCTTGTGGCTCAAGACCTTCAATGTCAAGCCGAAGGTTGTGAAGGGCAGCCAAGAGGAGTGCGGAGGCGCCATGGTGGGCAAGATGCCCAACGTCACTTGGCTCGAGGGCGCCTTCGTGGAAACCATCAAGGGGTGGCAATCGGGGTGGTTCCACATCACCGAGCCGCGTGACCCTGAATGGGCAGCGGCCCCCGAATTTAGATTTGGCATCCCCACACGGCTCACCTCCTGGAAAGAGAAGGGCCTGACATGGGGCGATTCGGAGGAGCTGACTGGACTCCAAGCCTACGTCCAAAAGCTAGTGAACAAGAAGCTCAAGCTCGTCAACGTAGTCCAGGTCATGCTCATCCGTCGGATTCTCCCGTGCCAACAACGGGACTTCAATATGTGGGAGTTCGATCTGGCACAGCACCAGACCTTGAACAGGCTCTTCGACAGTACGTACGAAGAGGCCTGGAGGGTGTTGTTCAAGGGCGCCGAGGCTCCCGCATCCGCTACCGAAGATCGCGGATTCAGCTCGCAGCGTCAGGCTGGCGAGGTAAGTGATTTTACCCTTTACGGGACACTTTTTTCCATAGTTTGACTCTATGCGGGATCTAAACTCCCTCTCCTTTGATAGGACTGGCTGAAGAAGGCCGAACGGACTAACTGTCTGGCTCCTTTGCCAGAAGACCCAGCGGACGCCCGCTTAATGGGGCTGCTGGTTCCGGCACCCCACGTGGTGCCGGACAAGAAGGCCAAGAAGAATGCCACGGGAACTCGAAAGAGTTCCCGTCGTCAGGTGTTATCGGACTCATCGTCCGATGACTCTGAGGCGGACTCCTCCCACGAGGATGAGGAGGAGAAGAAAGAGGCCTCTCCCCCAGCGGGGGGAAAGAAGAAAAGGAAGGCCTCCCCAATGAGGGAGGCCGAAGGGTCCAAGAAGGGAAGGACCCTTCCCCCGGACTGTTCCGCCAACGCCGGCGACGGCGACGAGGATTGGCCTTCAAGGGCCAAGCCCCTGGCGAGATCGTAAGTATCCGGACTCCCAACTAGCTCATAACTTTTCTTTTCGTCGCATGGTGTCTTTCTAATGCCGCATACAACCCTATAGTCCGCCCAAGGACGATCTTCCCGCTTCGTCGAGCGGGTCCTTGGGTACGTCGTATGTGGATAGCACTTCACTTCCGACCGCCTCCTCCCCCCGTGAAGACGCCGAGGTGGGATCCCGGAAAGGGACCCACCAGGAGGAGGAGGCCCCGGAGGTGCCGCAAGGCAACCTCCCGGACTTTGGACCAGACTCTGCACCGGAACCTGCAGTGGTTCCTGAGTCCGGCGGGCAGCCCCTTCGTAAGAAGGGCAAGACTATGACGTCGGCGGCCTCCGTCCAACCAGAGGCGCCGGATAACTTGCTGGAGGCGCTCAATGGTGCTTCCATCAAAGAGGAACACCGCACTGTCATGAGTGCGGTGATTCAGAAGGTTCAGCTCGCCAAGAGCGGGCTGACCGAAGCCTGTAGCAGCCTTCTAACAGGCTTTGAGGTAAGATTTTTAAGATATGTAAAACAGTACCGCATAGACAGTAGCCCCTGATGCTCGGTTCGGTGTTCGGAAGGAAAAGCCGGACTGAGGATCTAAAAAGATATACGCAGGAGTCTTAACAAAAATATGTCAATATGGGAATGCAGGTTGCGCTGCTGACCTCTGCCGCACTGACTGCGGAGGTCGATGCCTTGAAGAGGAACCTCGAGCTATCCGAGAGCGAGCTCGGCCGTGCCAAGAAGCAGCTCGAGGACAAGGAAGGTGAGTAACACCTTATTTAAAGTTGTACCTTACAGAAAAGGATTTGGTTGCAAAAGGAATGACAAGGATAACGTGGGTATTCCAGGAGCTACGAACAAGGTGGCAACCTTGAAGGAGGCGGTATCCGCGGCTGAATGCAATGCGGCCGCAGAACGCGCCGAGTGAGAGAAGCAGGAGGCGCGGGTGGCGGAGGTACGGCAAGAGCTCCAGGCTCTCGTGGAAAAACACGAGAGTTTGGAGCGTGACTTGAAGACTCGGGAGTCCGAGCTTGCGTCGGCTCTTGAGAGTGCCAAAGCCGCTAAGGCCGAAGCCCACAAGGCCCTCCAGGAGATTGAGGCATTGAAGAAAATAGCGGCGGGTAAGGCATTCTTCATGCAAAGCAAGCATGTAAAAGTGAATTACCTGTTACTTACCCGAATTCAGAGCTCTCCAGGAGCGTTCGTAGATCTGCCCCGTAGCGTGTCCGACGCTGCCTCTTTCTACAGAGACGAGGAGGGGAGCTCGACGGAGAAGGTGTTCTGGTCTCAGTATGCTGAGGCCGGACATCTGGTGCCCCTTAGCGACCAGCTAAAGCAGCTGGTCGAGCTCCACAAGGTGGCCGAACAGGCCATGAAGGGCCTCATAGTTCGGCTGTGGCCCAAAGAGGCCATGCCTGGGAGCTACTTCGGCCTGGTGCGGCGGCTGGTGGATGCTTGTCCGTGGGTTGAAGTCATCAAGCGCTCCGCCTGCATTGAAGGTGCCCATTGGGCCCTTGCCGTGCTAAGGTGCACTGGGGCACGATGGACGCTGAGAAGCTTGTGACGGACGCACCACCGCCGGGCAAGGAGTATCGCACGCCCGAAATGTATTATAAGGGTGTCCTGAAGGGTGCCCGCATTATTGCGGGTGAGTGTATTTGAGTAGACTCGCATTTTGTTATCCTGTGTGCTGAAAACTTTGTTCATATGCGCTAAGCAAAGCTTGTTAATTTAAAATATTACCTTTTGTGCGGCCGTTTATCAAATCTGAGAGATGGCAAGTCATCGGCTTCAGCCCCCATGCCACGAGTGCTGGGGTGTTCGGGATAAACTTGAGCGCTCTTGTTCCCATTTTTGGGTCCATCTAGGGAGGCGCCCAACACGACGAACGAGGCAACCGGACTTATAATGCTTGAACACTCTCACTTAGCCATAGAATTCTATAGTTTTAAATTTCGGCGAAGCCCCTAGTGTTCGAAAGGCTGAATTCAGGGCGCTATCCACGCCTGGGCCGGACAAAGCCGATTCCTCGCTCTAAGCGGCATAAGTCTTTAGGGACTCGAAAAAACCTCTCGAACAGCGATCGGCTCTCGCCTCATCATGACGGTCAGTTTTAGCTTTCTCCACTGAGGTGCTCACCCAGCTCAACTGGGGCACAATCACAGTGGTTCTCCCAGCGCTACCTTAGCCGATATAACAGAACGTAAGGTACCAAAACATGGGAGCTGGGCAAACCCAACTATTGACCCAAGACATGATTCGGAGCCGATGCATATAATGCTATAAGTTCAGGGTGCCGCACTTGTGAAAGTGTTCAGACTTATCACACCATAAAGTGGGGAACTTAAGCCCCTGGTGTATTTAGCCGTACCAAAGTGTACGGATGCAGCATGTCATAGATGAACACATGTGTAAGAAAGGAATGCAGTGGTATGCAAAAAGCGATGCATTGTTTATTTAAAAGGTACTGCCATGAATGCAGAATGATACAAATAGTGCGATAAGCAAGGGATGGAACTATTTAACATGTCCCCCTCCAGGGGTAGGCTGCGGAATGGTGCATAAAACAGGTATAATGCTCGTAATGGAGACCACCTGGATACTCGGCTGGCCTTTCTTCTTCCCTGGCTGTTGCATCGTGAGTTCGGCAGGTCTACTGCCGGACAGGGCCTCTGGTAAACGGGGACCTGAGGATAAGAAAAAAAGGAAAAAAGGATGACACACTTGGGAGCCCTTGGTGTGGTTGAGCCGTACTCTGGGCCTGCCGTGGTCGTGCCCCTCCGCCTATGCCCATGGTATCTTCAGAGCATAGTGATGTACGCGGAGTACTGGTTTTGCAATTTTGCAAGGGCTGGGGTTGGGGCCGCATTGCTACGCGTGCTTGGAATGTGCCAGGTGGTCTTGTTGTAGGTTACTCCGGGCGCGCTTGGCAGTGTCCGGTCGCTTAACGGCCGGACTCGAGAATTACCTTAAGAGGATGTTCTGCACTTATGCCGCAAGAGCCGCTATATGCTCTTCTGTTCGGAGAGAGCATTCAATGTTTCCGTTGACCGTGATGACTCCTCGAGGGCCTAGCATCTTGAGCTTGAGGTATGCATAGTGTGGCACCGCATTGAATTTTGCAAACGCTGTCTGCCCGAGCAGTGCGTGATAGCCGCTGCGGAACGGGACTATGTCGAAGATTAACTCCTCACTTCGGAAATTATCCGGGGATCCGAAGACCACTTCCAGTGTCACTGAGCCTGTACAATTGGCCTCTACACCTGGTATGATGCCTTTGAAGGTCGTCTTTGTGGGTTTAATCCTTGAGGGGTCTATGCCCATCTTGCGCACTGTATCCTGGTAAAGCAGGTTCAGGCTGCTGCTGCCGTCCATTAGGACTCTAGTGAGGTGAAACCCGTCGACGATTGGGTCTAGGACCAATGCGGCGAATCCGCCATGGCGGATGCTGGTGGGGTGGTCCCTTCGATCAAAAGTGATCGGGCAAGAGGACCATGGATTGAACTTTGGGGCGACTGGCTCCATCGCATATACGTCCCTGAGTGCACGCTTCCTCTCCCTTTTGGGTATGTGGGTTGCGTATATCATGTTCACCATCCGCACCTGGCGGGGAAAACCCTTTTGTCCTCTATTGTTCGGCGGCCGGGTCTCTTCCTCGCCATCGCTATGTTGCCCCTTGTCATTGTTTTCGGCAATTAACTTGCCTGCCTGCTTGAATACCCAACAGTCCCTGTTGGTGTGATTAGCTGGCTTTTCGGGGGTGCCGTGTATTTGGCACGAGCGGTCGAGTATTCGGTCCAAGTTGGACGGACCCGGAGTAGTTCTTTTGAATGGCTTTTTCTGCTGACCGGGTTTGGAGCCTTTGAATCCGGCGTTGACTGCTGTGTCCTCGGTATTATCACCGTTAATGCGGCATTTGTGCTTGTTGCGATGCGACCTGCCATTACGGTCCTTGGTATCCGGACTGCCAGAATTTTTGTTGAGGTTGTTACTGCAGGCTAGCCAGCTGTCCTCTCCCGCGCAGAAGCGGGTCATGAGTGATGTGAGGGCTGCCATGGATTTCAGCTTTTCCTGTCCTAGGTGTCGGGCAAGCCACTCATCACGGATGTTATGCTTGAAGGCTGCAAGGGCCTCTGCATCCGGACAGTCGATGATTTGATTTTTCTTGGTTAAGAACCATGTCCAGAATTGTCTGGCCGATTCGTCTGGCTGCTGAATTATGTGGCTTAGGTCATCAGCGTCTGGTGGTCGCACATATGTGCCCTGGAAGTTATCAAGGAATGCGGCATCCAGGTCCTCCCAACACCCAATTGATTATGCTGGCAAGCTGTTAAGCCAATGCCGGGCTGGTCCTTTAAGCTTGAGCGGGAGGTATTTGCTGGCGTGAAGATCATCACCGCGGGCCATGTGGATATGAAGGAGATAGTCTTCGATCCAAACCGCGAGGTCTGTTGTGCCATCGTAGGATTCAATGTTCACGGGTTTGAACCCTTCGAGGATTTGATGATCCATTACTTCATCTGTGAAGCATAGTGGGTGTGCGGCGCCTCTATATTGGGCTATATCACGACGTAGCTCAAGCGAGCTTTGTCTACTATGTTCGGCCCGGCCGGAGTTGCTGTATCCGGCGCGACGGTCATCGTCGCATATTGTGGGGCGCCCACGCGATCCGTAGATCGATCTTGATTGTCTTGCCTTATCCTCCAATATGTCTCACAAGTCCGGCACATTCCCTCGTGGCTTTGTACTTTTCGAGCAATGCCGGGGTACGGCTTTAGTGGAGGGCCTGAAGGCCTCTCTGTCGTGGCCACGAGGTGGCCGATCGGCCGTATTGTGCGCTGGTGATGTGGTTTTGTATGCTTCCTCCTCTAATCGGGGCAGCAGCTTGCGTTTGGGGTAGCTTTTGGAGGGGCGTTCGAGTTTGTACTCTTCGGCCGCAAGGACTTCGGTCCATCTGTCGGCTAGCAGATCTTGGTCAGCTCTAAGTTGTTGCTGCTTTTTCTTGAGGCTACTTGCCGTGGCCATAAGCCTGCGTTTAAAATGCTCTTGTTCGACAAGATCCTCAGGCACGACGAATTCGTCATCATCGAGGCTTGCCTCGTCTTCGGAGGGAGGCATGTAATTATCGTCCTCTACCTCCTTGTCTGCCGCTCTCTCATGAGGGCTGGCTTCTCCATCCTCCTGTGCTAAATCTTGCTGGAGGGGGTTGTCTTCGGCACTATCCGGGGTGTTGTTATCTCCGGTGCCGGAATCTCCATTCTTACTGTGGCGGGATTTAGAGCGGCGCCGCTTACGCCGGCGCTTAGGCTGTTTCTTGGAGGGGTCTTCCTCCGTTGTTCCATCGTCGTTCCCATCCTTTGGGATGTCCACCATGTATATGTCATATGACGAAGTGGCTTTCCAGTGCCCCGTAGGCGCTGGTTCTTGGTCGTCTCCGGCATCGTCGTCCATACCGTCGATGTCTTCGGAGTCGAAGTCTAGCATGTCGGTTAGGTCGTTAATGGTGGCTACAAAGTGGGTGGTGGGTGGGCTTTGAATTTCTTTGTCGTCCGCATCCCAACCGTCCTGACCGTAGTCCGGCCAGGGCTCTTCTGACAATGAGAGATACTTTAGTGAGTTAAGGATGTCGCCAAAAGGCGAGTGCCGAATGATGTCCATAGAGGTGAACTCCATGATCGGCGCCCAATCGGATTCGATTGGTAGAGGTGCGGGAGGTTCGGAGTCCAGTGAGGAGTCCAGCACCTCGGAGTCACGAGTTTCACAAGGGACAAGGTCGGTATTCGGCTCTATCACCATAGAGGTAGCAGCCCGCGAGGCGGTGTCTAGGCACCCATCCTCGATCGGTGCAGTCGGCTCCAAGTTAAGGGTCGGAGTGGACCCTTGTGCGGCCTCCAGGGCACTGTCCGGCGGCAGAGCTAGGTCGTGCCCATCGTGACAGTGCGGCGCGCTCGGCTGTGGCTCGAATCCGTCGAAGATCAAGTCTCCGCGGATGTCGGCTATGAAGTTCAAACTTCCAAATGACCTGATGGCCAGGGGCGTAGCTTTCGATCTGCTCCAGATGGCCGAGCGAATTGGCCCGCAGTGAAAAGCCGCCGAATACAAAGATCTGTCCGGGGAGAAAAGTCTCACCCTGGACCGCGTTGTTGTTGATGATCGAAGGAGCCATCGGGCCTATGAGCGACGACACAGAGGAACTCCCAATGAAAGCACCAATGTCGGTGTCAAAACCGGTGGCTCTCGGGTAGGGGGTCCCGAACTGTGCGTCTAGGCGGATGGTAACAGGAGACAAGGGACACGATGTTTTACCCAGGTTCGGGCCCTCTCGATGGAGGTAAAACCCTATGTCCTGCTTGATTAATATTGATGATATGGGTATTACAAGAGTAGATCTACCACGAGATCAAGGAGGCTAAACCCTAGAAGCTAGCCTATGGTATGATTGTTGTTCGTCCTATGGACTAAAACCCTCTGGTTTATATAGACACCGGAGAGGGCTAGGGTTACACAGAGTCGGTTACAATGGTAGGAGATCTACATATCCGTATCGCCAAGCTTGCCTTCCACGCCAAGGAAAGTCCCATCCGTACACGGGACGAAGTCTTCAATCTTGTATCTTCATAGTCTTGGAGTCCGGCCTATGATGATAGTTCGGCTATCCGGACACCCCCTAGTCCAGGACTCCCTTAGCAGCCTTTGCCATGAAGCAATAGGTGGGAGCATAGTCGTCATTGCCTTCATCAGCGTTGTTGGTGTTGCCATTTTCTTCAGAGTTGAAGATAGACTTGCTGACAAATGCGGTAGCAAGAGCTAGACTTGCCACACCTGACTCAGACTCCTCGGATGCCTCCTCTTCCTCATGATCCTCAGATTCAGCCTCAGAATCCATTTCCTTGCCAATGAATGCCCGAGCCTTCTTGGATCTGCTCTTCTTGTGGGATGAAGACTTTGAGTATTTTGATGATGAAGACTTTGAAGATTTCTTCTTCTTCTTGGCATCATCAGAACTATGATCCTTGTATTTCTTCTTCTTTAATTCCTTGTCCCACTGAGGACAATCTTGAATGTAGTGACCAGGATTCTTGCATTTGTGGCATAGCCTTCTCTTATAGTCACTTGATGGGGAATCACTGCTCCTTGAAGATTTTCCAAAGCGACCACGTCTTGAGAATTTCAGGAACTTCTTCACGAGCAGTGCTAGATCCTGGCTCAATTCTTCAGGATCACCAAGGCTACTACCAGAATCTTCACATTCAGATTCAGACACTGCCTTGGCCTTCAGGGCACGCGTTTTGCCATAGCTTGAACCATAGAGATCTCTTGTTTCAGCAAGCTAGAACTCATGAGTATTTAGCCTCTCGAGGATATCAGTGGGATCTAGTGACTTGTAATCAGCATGCTCTTGAATCATTAGTGCCAGAGTGTCAAATGAAGAATCGAGTGATCTCAGCAATTTCTTCACCACCTCATGGTCGGTGATGTCAGTGGCACCGAGCGCTTGAAGCTCATTTGAGATATCAAGTGAGGCGATCGAAGGTTTGCTGAACATTTTCATTGTCGAGTATTTTGAAGCGATTGAAGAGATTGTGAAGAACGTCAACACGAGAGTCACGTTGAGTTGAGACTCCTTTGTTTACTTTGGAGAGCCTATCCCAGATAAGCTTAGCAGTTTCCAAAGCACTCACTCTACCATATTGCTCTTTACTCAGATGACCACATATGATATTCTTTGCTTGAGAATCGAGTTGCTTGAATCTCTTCACATCAGCAGCATTCAGGGAAGGTGTACCTGAGGGAACACCATTTTCCATAACGTACCAAAGATCGTTGTCAATTGCTTCAAGATGCATTCGCATCTTATTCTTCCAGTAGGGGTAGTCTGTGCCATCGAAGGTAGGACACCCAGCAGAGACCTTGATCATACTTGCGGTCGACATAACTAGAACTCCAGGTGGTTAAACCAAAATCACACAGAACAAGGGAGTACCTCGCTCTGATACCAATTGAAAGTGCGTTATATCGACTAGAGGGGGTGAATAGGTGATTTTTATGAATTCTTCACTGAGGAATTTGCCGGTGAGGAAATTCCTTAGCGAAGAACTACTTGCAGCGGAATAAGTACTTAGAAGTAAGCATGACAGAATACACACATGGTCATCATGATGAAATGAAGACAAACACAGAGTACAGAAAGCGTAAACACAGGATAACACAAGATGAAGACAAAAATACTGAAGAAATTGAACTGAGGAAATTGAGAAAGTCTTCAAACACAGATATGAACAATCACTCAACACAGTAATGAAGAAATGAAAGAGTTGAGGAAATAGAACCAGTAAGGTTGATGAAGACAATGATTTGGTAGACCAGTTCCAACTGTTGTATCAGTTGTACGTCTGGTTGGAGCGGCTGAGTATTTAAACTCGAGGACACACAGTCCCGGACACCCAGTCGCTGAGCACGTAGCTCAGGACACCAAGTCCTCACCGTATTCTCCTTGAACTAAGGTCACACATACCTCGTCTAATCACTAGTGGTAAGTCTTCAGGCGACTTCCAAACCTTCACAGACTTCGGTCACTCGGCGATCCACAATTCCTCTTGGATGCTCTAGACCATGACGCCTAACCGTCTGGAAGAAGCACAGTCTTCAAAGGTAACAAGCGTCAGATCCACGCAGGATCAATCTCTTCAGTGATGCTCAATCACTTTGGGTTTGTGGGTGTTTGGGTTTGGGTTTTCCTCACTCGATGATTTTCACTCAAAGTCCTCGGAGGATGGGTTGCTCTCAAATGACAAGTGTCAGTTTCTCTCGGAGCCGCTAACCAACTAGTGGTTGTAGGGGCGGCTATTTATAGCCTAGGGAGCAGCCCGACATGATAAGACATAAATGCCCTTTGATGATATGACCGTTAGGTGGATAAGATATTTTGGGACAGCTAGCGCGCAGCACAGCAACGGTCGGAATTTTGACTCTCAAATTCCTCAGGGCTATCATGTTCCTCCCTGTGTAGGCAATCCGCACTAGCGAATTCCTAACTCCTCAGTCAGAACAAATTCCTCAGCGACCAGAAGAACTTTGTCTCTATCACTGAAGAAATTGACTGAACTGTATGAGATTTCCAATGGCTTCACTCGAAGGGATTGGTAGGTGTAGGATTTTGAGTTGAGCATCACATGGAAATTTTTCCTTAGTATTTCCTCGACCCCCTTTAACAGTACGGTGTTTCCTATGACTCAAGAAGGAGAAAAACAAAACTATGAAAATGAAAGTCTTCAAGCTTCATATTCCTTGCATGAATATCAAGTCTTCACAGACACACCAATTTCTTCACTTTCAAAGTCTTCATGAAAGTATTCAGGAATACCAAAATCTTCAGTCGAAGATATTCATTTTTAGGGGTCGACTTTCTCTGTAAATATCAAACTCCTCATAGAATTATAGACTTGTGTACACTCATAAACACATTAGTCCCTTAACCTATAAGTCTTCAATACACCAAAATCACTAAGGGGCACTAGATGCACTTACACAGAGTGATTTGGGGAAGGACCTTGTTCCATGGCAAGAGCACGTGGTGGGGAACGATCCCACCGGACGGAATCGCAGAAGAGCAGCCAGAGGCAGAGATCCGGCAATGGACTCCGTCCCTGTTCTAGAGCGAGGGAGAGAGAGAGACGAAAAGGGGAAAACTGACGAATGGGTATGGGGGAGTTAGAACTCCCCCTGCCCGTCCTTATCCCCACGCGTCTGCGACGGCGCGGTAGTACCGCATATCATCGCGGTAGTACCGCTTGGGCTGAAGTACCGCACCAAAGCGGTAGTACCGCTCTCCTAGGCGGTAGTAAAAAATTACTGCCGCGCTGGGGCGGTACTACCGTTCTCTCCACAAGCGGTAGTACCGTGGCGGGCCGCGGTAGTACTGTGAGCTCAAGAAAGACACACGAAAAAGAGGTCTTCGCAAGGAAACTTTGAGCACAAGAGACACCACAAGGCCACGCACAACACAAAGGCAGAAAGTCAACAAATAGCAACCACGCGACACTACCTCTCAAAAGAGAGGGCAGTGGCCGGAGCCACCTATATTTGAGTCAGTTGGTATGGCACCGCGAAGAATTATCCTTGGCCCATGACCAAAACTCGTCTTTGAAGCACAAGTACCATCAAAAATGGCTAATGTGAAAGAGTTGATCGATTTATGCATAATAGGGGGAGGGAGAGTTCATGGAGAGAACAACACTCCCCCTATGTCCATGCCTACACCTAAACTAGACAACAAGTTGAGTGTGGTGGGAGGTGCAAGGGTTCAAGTCACATTGCTCGAATCAATGATATTTAGCTCATGCCTTAACTCGCGAAATCTTGCTTCATCCAAGGGCTTCGTGAAAATATCTGCAAGGTTATCATGAGTGTTGACATACTTGAGCTCGATCTCCCCTCGCCTAATGTGATCCCGGATGAAGTGATATCGAATCTCAATATGCTTCGTCTTGAAATGTTGCACCGGGTTGAGAGAAATCTTGATGGCACTTTCATTATCACACCAAAGAGGCACTTTGTCACAAATGACACCGTACTCCTTTAAAGTTTGCCTCATCCATAGGAGTTGTGCACAACAGCTACCGGCCGCCACATATTCCGCTTCGGTGGACGAGAGAGACACACAACTTTGCTTCTTGGAAGACTAACTCACCAAAGAGCAACCAAGAAATTGGCACCCTCCGGAAGTGGACTTCCTATCCACTTTGTCTCCCGCCCAATCGGAATCTGTATATCCTTCAAGCTTGAAGTTTGCCCCTCTTGGGTACCATAAGCCAAAGTTTGGGGTATGAGCCAAATATCGAAAGATTCGCTTGACCGCCACATAGTGGCTTTCCTTCGGTGCGGCTTGAAACCGTGCACATATTCCCACACTCAACATGATGTCCGGTCTAGATGCACAAAGGTAAAGCAAGGAGCCAATCATGGAGTGATATACCTTTTGATCCACCGCTTTACCATTGGGATCAATGTCAAGTTGGCACTTGGTAGGCATTGGAGTAGAAGCCGGCTTGACATCACTTAGCTTGAATCTTTTTAGCCTGTCTTGAGTGTATTTGGCTTGGTTGATGAAGGTACCTTCTCTTCTTTGTTTGATATCAAAACCAAGGAAGAACTTCAACTCTCCCATCGAAGACATCTTGAACTTAGAGGTCATGAGAGCGGCAACTTCCTCATTGAAAGCTTTGTTTGGGGAACCAAAGATAATATCATCAACATATAGTTGGCATACAAACAACTCCCCTTTGACCTTCTTAGTAAAAAGAGTGGGATCGATTTGCCCAACCTCAAATCCACGATCTTGTAACAACTCGGTAAGGTGGTCATACCACGCACGTGGGGCTTGTTTAAGGCCATAGAGTGCCTTATTGAGTTGATACACATGATCCGGGAAGTAGGGATCCTCCAACCCGGGGGTTGCTTGATATAAACCAACTCATTAATAGGACCATTAAGAAAAGCACTTTTCACATCCTTTTGTTGTAACTTAAAGTTGTGATGGGAAGCATAAGCAATCAACAAATGAATGGATTCAAGGCGAGCAACGGGAGCAAAGGTTTCACCGTAGTCGATACCCTCAACTTGGGAGTAGCCTTGTGCTACCAATCTTGCCTTGTTGCGAATGATGTTCCCATGAGCATCTTGCTTGTTCTTGAAAATCCACTTGGTTCCAATGACGTTGTGGTTCCCCGATGGCCTGGCACCAATCTCCACACCTTGTTGTACTCAAAGTTGTTGAGTTCTTCATGCATGGCATTGAGCCAATCCGGATCTTCGGCGCCTCATAGACCTTTTGGGGTTCAACACAAGAGACGAACGCATGATGTTCACAATAGTTTGCTAATTGTCTATGAGTGCTTACCCCCTTTCTTAGGCTTCCAACCACATTCTCCATGAGATGACCTTTGGTGGTGAGCTTGGAAGCAATCTTAGCAGCACAACGCTCTAATTCCTCCTCGGATGTGGAAGGAGGAGGGGTAACTTGATTATCTTGAGCGCCGTATTGAGCTTGTTCTTGATCTTGAACTTGCTCGAGGGGGAGAACTTGACATTGGGCATCATTTGGTGGTTCACCACCATCTTGAGGTTGATCTTGCCCTTGGTCTTGTTCAGGAGGTTGAGGGCCTTCACTTTGTTCTTCGGAAGCGTGTGGGTCTTGGGGAGGTGATGGCTCCACTTGAGTGGAGCATTGTCCTTCTCCTTCGGCCACAAGGGGTTCCTCAATGGGTAGAATATGACCAATACCCATTCTTCTTATGGCTTGGGGAGGAATTTCATCACCTACATCACAAGTACCACTTTGCTCCACTTGGGAGGCATTATTTTCGTCAAACTCCATGTTACATGTCTCCTCAATGAGTCCGGTGGACTTGTTGAGGACACGGTAAGCATGAGAGTTTGTAGCATAACCAACAAATATGCCCTCATAAGCTCTAGCCTCAAATTTAGACAAACGAAACACCTTTCTTGAGGATGAAACACTTACACCCGAACACCCGGAAGTACTTGAGATTGGGCTTGTTACCGGTGAGTATTTCATAAGGAGTCTTGTTCAAGCCTTTGCGGAGATAGAGCCGATTGGATGCATGACACGCTATGTTGATGGCTTTGGCCCAAAAGTTGTATGGAGACTTGAACGCTGCCATCATGGTCCTTGCCGCATCCATCAACGTCCGGTTCTTCCTCTCCACGACACCATTTTGTTGAGGGGTATATGGAGCAGCATATTGATGCTTGATCCCCTCATCACCAAGAAACTCATCCAAGGTGTAGTTCTTGAACTCGGTCCTATTGTCACTTCTAATTGTGAAGATCTTTGCATCATGTTGACGTTGAGCTTCATTTGCAAAGTCGATGACGGTTTGTTGAGTCTCACTCTTCCTTTTGAAGAAATATACCCAAGTGTATCTTGAATTATCATCCACAATCACCAAGAAATACTTTCTACCTCCAAGACTATCAAAGGATGGAGGCCCAAAAAGGTCCATGTGAAGGAGCTCCAAGGGTCTCTTTGAGTAGATGATGGTCGTGGGAGGGTGAGCCTTCTCATGAAGCTTTCCTTCAATACAAGCACTGCAAGCACGATCTTTGGCAAAACTAACATTTGTTAGTCCACGGACATGGTCCCCCTTAAGGAGACTTTGCAAAGATCTCATATTGACGTGGGCTAAACGGCGATGCCAAAGCCATCCCACATCAACTTTAGCCATTAGGCATGTCGCGGTCCTAGTGGGTTGCTCTGAAAAGTTAATCACATAAAGACCGTTCTCGACATGCCCAACAAAGGCTACTTTAAGAGTCTTGCTCCACAAGAGGGCCACAGTATCAATATCAAAGAAAGTGGCAAAGCCCATGAGTGCAAGTTGACGAACGGAAAGAAGATTGAATGCAAGGGACTCAACAAGCATGACTTTCTCGGTCGTTAGATCCTGAGAAATGACAACCTTGCCAAGACCCGATACCTTAGAAGACGAGGCATCACCCCACTCGACATTGGTGGGCATAGAAGGAATTTTGTGCACGTCCACCACCAAGTCCTTGCTCCCGGTCATATGATTTGTTGCTCCACTGTCGAGCAACCATGATCCCCCACCGGAAGCAAACACCTACAAGAGATCAATGCTTGGTTTTAGGTACCCATTTAGTAATGGGTCCTTTGATGTTAGTAAGAAGGGTCTTAGGAACCCAAATAGACCATTCAATGTACTCATAAGGAGAACCAACAAATTTAGCATAAACATGCCCATCACTAGCACGGCACAACACATATGAAGGATTAAATTTGCCGGCTTTGTTGGAGGAGATGGTTTTGCCCTTTTTGACATCAACACCCTTCACACTTCTCCTTAGGAGCACCCTCTCCCTCTTTCACAAAGGTTTGCTTGAGAGGAGGAGGTCGTTTGGTCTTGTCGTTCTTCTTCTTGTTCTTGGACTTGGGTGCGAACCCAATTCCCTTCTTGGCCACAACTTCCTTTTGATTGCTCAAAAGGTCGTTGAGGTTCTTCTCACCTTGAATGCATGTCACAAGGCCTTTCTCAAGTTGATCCTTCAACTTGACATTCTCCTCCACAAGATGCACATGCTCACAACATGGGTTAGTAGCATATGCATTATCAACTAATACCATATGAGGAAAAGTGGCCTTTTCCTTGGTTAAACTTGGAGTTGAGCATGAGACTCCCTGAGGTTAGCGTGAGCACCCTTCAAGACCTTGTGGGCCTTGTCAAGTACATCAAACTCCTCCTTGAGTCTAGCATGATCAACCCCAAGTTTAGCCTTCTCGGAAGTTAACACGCGAGACACAACAAGAGCATGATCAAGATCTTTCTTTAACTTAGCATGGTCATCGTTGTGTGACTCCTCAAGAGTCAAATGATGCCCATGCTCTTTCTCAAGAGCATTAGAGAGATCCAATATCTCATCGGCACAGTCATGACTATGACCTTCCATATTAGAGATGGTTTCTTCGTGAGCCTCGATCATGTCATTGGCTTCACCAAGTTGTTTCAAGAGAGCAACAAAGTGCTTCTTGCATTTGCCCTTGAGTTTACTCATAAAAGACTCAAACTCATTCAACTCTTCATTAGGCCCCTCACTTTCATCAATGCAACCCGTCAAAGAAGGATTAGTAATGATGGTGGTTTTGATGTTGGGGGTTACCTTGTTAGTGGCTTTAGCCATGAGGCACTTGGCGGTGATGTTCTTGTTGGGTGAATCAAAGAGAGACACCCGGGGAGTGGTAGCAATGGCAACGGAGGCCATGGCCATTGCTTCTCCATTTTCATCATCATTGTCATCCTCATGGTATTCTTCTTGAACCACCAACCCACGAGTAGGAGTCTTCTTGGTGAAGTTGTTCTTGTTGGGGAAAGACTTGGCTTTGTCTTTTTGGATGAACTTGCCACCATTGTCTTCCCGCTTCTCATAAGGACAATCCGCAACGAAATGGCTTACATTACCATAGTTGAAACAAGTTCTAACTCATTGCTTGCCCTTGAATCCACTTGAGTTTTTCTTGTTGAAGTTGGTTCTTGAGTTCTTCTTGCTCCAAAATTGCCTTGAAGCAAGAGCCATGTGCTCATGATAATCATATTTTGTGTCTTTGGGGTTCCTTTTGAGAACGGAGCACCGCATTGTCGGCGGTCTTGTCCAAGATGCTCATTGCAACGTACTCATCCAACACTTCACTCGAGGTCATGGAGTGGAAGTCTGGTCTTTGACGAATGACGGAGGACATGGCCTTGTTGTAGGGCATCATGGCCTTGAGGAACTTGCTCTTTATCCAATTGTCATCCGTGTCCTTGCTCCCATGATCTCGGAGTGAGACCGCGAGTTTGGTCACTCTTCAAAAGAGCTCACGAGGTTCTTCATCTTCTTTCATTGCAAACTCATCGGCTTCATCTTGCACCACTTCATAGTTGGAGCGTTGAATGCTAGTACTTCCTTGATAGAGAGACACAATGCATTGCCATGGGTCTTTGGCCATGGCATGGGGTCGAAGATGAGGGAGATCTTCAGGAAGGATTGCATCTTGGATGATGAAGAGAGCACTCTCATTGAATTGATTATCCACCACTTCTCTCGGGGTGAAGCTGCTTCGGTCATGTGGATAGAAACCTTCTTCAATGATTCTCCAAAGATTAGTATTCACATGATTTAAATGACGCTTGAAGCGATACACCCAAGAATCAAAATCCTCATTTTTCACAATCTTAGGAGGAGGACCGGCATGATTTAAATGAGTAGAGGGAATCGATCCTCCATAAGTTGGAGGTTCCACATGGGCAAAGATGCCGGTGCCATTTCTACCACTAGTGGAAGGACCCTTCTCACTATTAGCTTCCCCCTTGTCGGAGTTAGCATCCGTCACCTTGTTGGTGGGATCACCCACTTTCAACAGCGAGGTAGATAGTTTAAGTCCTTCTAAGAATTTATTAAACATGCTTTCTACCGTGGTTGTCATGGAGGTTTTCAATGTGTCCAAGGCCACATTGAATTCCTCACGGGACACCGTGGTTTGCCCATCACCCGTAGACAAGATCGAATTCACACTGGAGTGCTCCTCCTCCCCATGGTCTACGGTGTCAACCATACTCTTCGGACGACAAAGTCCTTAATAAAGAGACGAGGCTCTGATACCAATTGAAAGGATCGATATAGTTGACTAGAGGGGGATGAATAGGCAACTAACAATTTTTAGCTTTTCTTTACCAAACTAAACTTTGCATCAAAGTAGGTTGTCTAGATATGCAACTAGGTGAACAACCTATATGATGCAACAACAACAAGCACACAAGCAAGCAAGGGATACAACACAAGTAAGCTTGCAAAAGTAAAGGCGCGAGATAACCAAGAGTGGAGCCGGTGGAGACGAGGATGTGTTACCGAAGTTCCTTCCCTTTGAGGGGAAGTACGTCTCCGTTAGAGCGGTGTGGAGGCACAATGCTCCCCAAGAAGCCACTAGGGCCACCGTATTCTCCTCACGCCCTCACACAATGCGAGATGCCGTGAATCCACTATTGGTGCCCTTGAAGGCAGCGACTGAACCTTTCCAAGCAAGGTTGGGGCAATCTCCACAACTTAATTGGAGGCTCCCAACGACACCACGAAGCTTCACCACAATGGACTATGGCTCTGAGGTGACCTCAACCGTCTAGGGTGCTCAAACACCCAAGAGTAACAAGATCCGCTAGGGATTAGGGGGGAATCAAATATCTCTTGGTGGAAGTATAGATCGGGGCCTTCTCAACCAATCCCGAGCGAATCAACAAGTTTGATTTGCTAGGAAGAGAGATCAGGCGAAAATGGAGCTTGGAGCAACAATGGAGCTTAGGGATGGAAGAGGTGGTCAACTAGAGGTAGGAGACACCCCTTTTATAGCTATGGAAAAGATCCAACCATTATCCACATATCCAGCCTGCGACATGCGGTACTACCACTCCAGGAACGCGGTACTACCGCAAGGCCACGCGGTACTACTGTGAGGGACCACGATAGTTCCGCGGTAGCAGCAGAGACTAGAATATGCCTGACTAAGAGCAGTACTTCCGCGAGCGTGGTACTACCGCTCCCCCTTGCGGTACTACCGCAAGGCAGGAAAGTCCTAGCCTACGAAGGGCGCGGATGAATAAAAATACATCCGTGCCTACTTCCGCTGGAAAAGAAACAGTGCAACAGTCCAACACGGTACTACCGCTGGGGAGCGGTACTACCGCATGACAGCTGAAATAGGCCACGCGCGGTACTACCGCGCAAGGACTGCGGTACTACCGCGGAGGCGCGGATGTAAAAAATTACATCCGCCCCTACTACCGCGAAGCAGCGGCACTTGGCAGGCCGAGCGCGGTACTACCGCGCATGAGGTGCGGTACTACCGCGGAGGCACGGATGTAAAAAATTACATCCGCCCCTACTACCGCGAAGCAGCGGCACTTGGCCTAGGAGCCACGGTACTACAGCTCCAGAGGAGCGGTACTACCGTGGGCTCCCGCGGTACTACCATGTCGTGGCATGGTACTACCGCAGGTGCCTGTGGTACTACCGCTCCATGGAGCAGTACTACCGCAAGCTCAGCAGCATCAGCCAGGACAAACGCATAGAGGATAGACGGGGGATGCTCCAAAGTGCAAGGGAAAGGTGGAGATAATGAAGGAAACGTGTATGTGATGATTCCACCCGAACCTTTCCGACGCGGACCGCCTCTTAATAGTACGGCTCTCCTACGATTCAAATCCACCAAAAATAAACGTAGAACAACTCCGTCTTTAATAATCTTCGAGGGGCAACGAACCGTCTTGTGCCTAGCGATGAAGCGTCTGAGAAACTCAAGGCACACGATTAGTCCGCAAAAGCATTGTCATCAATCACCAAAACACCTTAGGTATAAATATGCCCTTACACTATATCTACCATCCATATTATACTTGTATCACCATCTCTTCGCCGAACTAGTGCACCTATATAATTTACCATTGTATTGGGTGTGTTGGGGACACAAGAGACTCTTTGTTATTTGGTTCCAGGGTTGTTTGAGAGAGACCATCTTCATCCTATGCCTCCCACAGATTGATAAACCTTAGGTCATCCACTTAAGGGAAATTTGCTACTGTCCTACAAACCTCTGCACTTGGAGGCCCAACAACGTCTACAAGAAGAAGGTTGTGTAGTAGACATCATTCATCTCTTGTATTCAATCTTTGTTTCAAACCTCAGATTGGTACCTGGGGGTGCTAGTAGTGTTGATTACACCTCGTAGTTGATGCTAGTTGGTTTACTTGGTGGAAGATTATATGTTCAAATTGTTAATTACATGTTTATATCCTCTGGTCATGAACACAATTATGCTTTGTGAGTATTTTCCTTTGTTCTTGAGGACATGGGAGAAGTCTTGTTATAAATAAGCATGTGGGGTAAGTTTTGGTTCAATGTTTTGATGATATGTTATATTGTTCTTCCTCTAGTGGTGTCGTGTGAACGTCGACTACATGACACTTCACCATGTTTGGGCCTAGGGGAAGGCATTGTGGGATTAGTTTGTAGATGATGGGTTGCGGGAGTGACGAAAACCTGAACCCCAGTTAATGAGATGTTCCGTAAGTGGCTGTTTTGGATCCTTTTGTTTAATGCCATGGTTAGATGTATCTTAATTATTCTCTTGTATTTATGGATACTTGAGAGAAGGTGATCATAAGTAGGTTATTTGTTCGAGTAAGAACAACACCTTAGTTCCGGTCCACCCACATAATAACTTATCAAAACAATGAACACGAGTCAATGAGTCGTGGTGAAAGTAACTAGATGAATTCCCGTGTGTCCTCGAGAATGCTTTCATCACTATAAGAAGTATTTTTGGCTTGTCCTTAGCAATAATAAGGATTGGGCCACCTTGCTGCACCTTACTACTTTTGTTACTTGTCAATTGCTACCAATTATCTTTCTATAAAAGTATACAACACTTGGAGAGAATACCTTGCTGAAAACCGCTTACCAATTCCTTCTACTCCTTCTTGGGTTCGACGCCCTTACTTATTGAAAGGACTACGATTGATTCCCTATACTTGTGAATCACCAAGACTCTTTTCTTGTGACATTGTCGGAGATTGTAGCGCTCTTGGTAAGTAGAATTTGGTAAGAAAACATTTATTGTACGTGCTAAATTTTTCAACACTTGTTACTATGGAAGATAATCCTTTGAGAGGATTGCTTAAGGTATCTTCACCCCAAGAACAATTGATAAGAGAGGAGCCTCCACCTACTGAAAATATTTATTATGAGATTCTTCTTGGTATTATACAAAGATTGTAAGCTAATCCTTATGTGGGAGATGAAACAAAACATCTTGATATGCACTTAATTTTATAGATGAACTATGTGGATTATTTAAGCTTGCAAGGGATAACGCTAAAAAATAAATTATTCCCTTTATCTTTGGAGGAAAAACATTGCCATGGTATAGGTTATTGGATGATTCTGATTCAGGGGGCTGGAACCAACTGAAGCTGGAATTCCATCAAAAAATTTACCCTACGCACTTGGTTCATCGTGATCGAAATTTTATCTATAATTTGTGGCCACGTGAAGGAAAAAGTATCGCTCAAACTTGGGGAGGCTAAAGACTTAATGCTCAATGCCCAATTATGAGCTCTCGAAATATATGATTGTTCAAAACTTTTATGCTATGCTTTATCTTATGATAAAGAAATGCTTGATTCTTCGTCTGCTCATTCTTTCTTAAAAAGAAGTATTGAATTCAAATGAGATCTTATTGAAAGAATTAAACGCAACTCTGAAAATTTTGAGGTCGACAAAGATAAAGAACTGGTATAAATCTTGAATATGATTGTGTTAAGTCTTTTGTAGAAACAAATGTTTTTCATGATCTTAGTGCAAAATCTGGACTTGATTCTGAGATAGTAGCTACCTTCTGTGAATTCTTTGCTGCTCATGTTGCTCTTCCTAAAGAGAAGTGGTTTAAATATCATCCACCCATTAAATTTTTTTTTGTGAAGAACCTATTATTGCTGATACTGAAATGATAGCTTACATTGTTATTTTTGTTGTGCCTAGTGCTTATATTGAGAAGTCTCCTTTTTCTATTAGAATTACGGACCATGCTTAGCAAACTCAATGGTTCGATAAATTTTAAGGTCATCCACTTTCAGAGAAACTGTTGCTTTCTACAAACCCTTGCATTTGGGGGTCAAACACTTTCCTAGCCGAGAGGACACAATCCTTCGGCTCATTCTTTGACCGACGACATTCGACCAACATTGGTGTTGTCAAGGGAGCCCTATGAGGTTTTGTCTCCCCCAATCTGTCAGATCAGATCTGGAGTTGTCTTCCATCCTCTTCACCGCCTTCTTCTTCAGGGGTGGTTATATGTTTCTAGAGCATTGTTGTCAACATTTTTTTTGGGCTCTGACCAGCGAGTTTCAAGATGCTACATCGACAATATTTTCCCAGTTGCGACGGCGTTTCGGAGGTTCAGAGGTGGCACCGAGCTGCATGCACGACACGCTGTAGGTGACTGCAGGAAGAACACAAACATTAATTCATCAAGGAAGGGTGTGTAATATCAGTTTTTTTTTTAATGGCCTTGTAAGGGCTGGTCGACTTTAATATACAATTTTGCCTTTCAAAAAATCACCTACTGTCTTTCCAAAGGAAACAATGGAACCAAAAAATCACACCAGTCAACAGCCCTAAATAAATAACACTAACACAGCACAATAATCACAAACTGTGCACTAATAACAAAACATCCACTGTTTGTGAAGAAGAATAGTACAGTAGAACATTTCAAACAAAGCATGGGTCGGAGAAAAATTAAACGGGAAGGTCCAATTTTGTTTTGTTCGTGCAGCGCAGCGGACGGTGGTGACAGCGGGAAAGGCACCCGACTTGCGCGCCCCTCCGCTTCATCCCCGGCCCTCCCCTCCTCCGCACCCGACCCGACCCGATCGATCCTCCCTCCCCCGCCGCCCTCCCAAACCAGCGGCATTAACCAACCAACCGTAGGCACAGCGCGACCCGCAAGCGCACGGCGGGAAGGCGCGGCCGCGCGGAAGGGCGGAGGCGAGGCGCGCTCCGGCCGTTCCGCCGAAAATCCCCCCACCCCCATTCTGACATGATCGCCGCCGTCTAATAACCCGGCAGCCACAGGAGGAGCGAGGCGCGGCGCGGCATTATGACCAACAACTTCTTGACCACCATACGGAGCCTCAAGCTGATCGAGGGGTGCAAGGCCGCGCAAATCTACCCCTTCAACTCGGCCGCCTCCACGTCCGGCGGCTCCGGGGATGGAGGGGGCGGGGCCAAGCTGCTACCGCTGCCGCCGCCGCGCAGCCCCTCTCTGATGTCCGCGTCGCTCTGCTACCCGCACGCGCCCGCCACTTCGGGGGCCTTCTCTTCCGACTCGACCCTACCCTGCGGCCTCCCGGCGGCCGCCGCGCTCGAGCCGGCGCTTGACGCGTGCCTTCGCCCCGTTGACCACGTCTCGGCGCTCGCCGCGTCGTTCCGGCGGATGTCGTCGGCCGACAGGAAAGGCGACGACCTCTGCGATGTGTACCTGGAGCAGCACGCGCTGTTCCACGGGCTGGGGGACCCCCGGCTGCTGCGCCGAGCGCTCCGTGCCGCGCGCGTCCACGCCACCGACTCGCACCGCCGCGTCGTGCTCGCCGCCTGGCTTCGGCACGAGCGCCGGGAGGACGAGTTCGACCCGATGCCGCCGCCTCTCGATCCCTGCGGCCCGACGACCCCGCTCCTCGAGTGCCCCCGCTCCGCGGTCTTCGCCATGGAGTCCTCCGGCGTGGATCCCGTCTGCCCCTGCCGCCGCACTCCACCTCCTCCCCCACGCCCTCCGCGCTTGAGGCGCGACACAATTTTGAGGCGCAACGCATCGATCGCCTTTGATGAGAGCGAGGAAGAAGATGATGATGATGAGACCAATGACTTGTGGTTCGTCATCGGCCAGGAGGAGGTGGCGTGCGAGCGTTCCTGCATCGCCGCGCTAGCGAAGCCGCTCAACACGCTCCTCTACGGCGGGTTCGCCGAGGCGCGCCGCGACCACATTGACTTCAGCCGCGACGGCATCTCGGCGCGTGGCATGCGCGCCGTCGCCGCCTACAGCCGGCACGGCCGCCTCGACGACTTCCCTCCGGACACCATCCTCGAGCTCCTCGCCTTCGCCAACAAGTTCTGCTGCGATGGCCTCAAGGTCGCCTGCGACAACAAGCTCGCCTCCATGGTGCGCGGCGTGGACGAAGCCCTCTCCCTCATCGACCTCGGCCTCGAGGAGGCCGCCCATCTCCTCGTCGCCACCTGCCTCCAGGCCTTCCTGCGGGAGCTCCCCAAGTCGCTGTCCAACCCCGAGGTGGCGCGTCTGCTCTGCAGCCCGGAGGGCAGGGAGCGCCTCGACGCCGCCGGGAACGCGTCCTTCGCGCTCTACTACTTCCTCTCGTACGTCGCCATGGAGGAGGACATGAGGTCCAACACCACGGTGATGCTCCTGGAGCGGCTATGGGAATGCGCCGAGTTGCCATGGCACAAACAGTTGGCACTGCACCAGCTCGGGTGCGTCATGCTGGAGCGCGGCGAGTTCAAAGACGCGCAGGAGTGGTTCGAGGAGGCCGTCGCGGAAGGCCATGTGTACTCGCTGGCCGGAGTAGCGCGCGCCAAGTTCAAGTGCGGCCACAAGTACATGGCCTACAAGCTGATGAACAGGGTGGTCACGGACTACGATCCTGCCGGGTGGATGTACCAAGAACGCGCCGTGTACTGCGTGGGGAAGGAGAAGATGGCTGATCTCCGGACGGCGACGCAGCTCGACCCGACGCTGACTTACCCGTACAAGTACCGTGCCGCCGCCTTGCTGGAGGAGGACAAGATGGAGCGTGCGCTGGAAGAGATCGACAAGGTGCTCAGCTTCAGGATGGCGACCGACTGCCTCGAGCTCCGGGCGTGGTTCTACCTTGTGGCCGGGGACTTCGAGGCTGCCGTGAGGGATGTCAGGGCGATCTTGACGCTGGATCCGACCTACATGATGTTCCATGGTAAAATGCACGGGGAGCAGCTGATCGAGCTCCTCCGAGGGCAACTGCAGCAGCGGGACATGGCGGATTGTTGGATGCAGCTCTACGACCGGTGGTCAGGGGTTGACGACATCGGCTCTCTCGCAGTTGTCCAGCAGATGCTCGCCAGGGAACCCGGGAACAGCAGCTTGCGGTTCCGGCAGTCGCTACTCCTGTTAAGGTGAGCAGTGCATCCAACTTGTGAATTGCTAATTCTCTCCACAAGTTTACATTGTCTTAATTTGAGCAAGAACATCCCATCAAGTCCTTTCATTCCATAATTACGTGTATCAAGTTTATGCTGTCTAGATCTTCATAGCCGAGTGCTTTACTTTACACATAAGAGCAGGAATTTTAGTCAGACTTAGAAACAAATTCACCAAAACGACAACAGTTTCTAATACTGTCTAGTATGCTATCTGCCTATCTTGGAGTAGTTTCTAAAGTTCATAAGCTTAACATATTTCCTGTCTTCCACATGCATTGAAGGCTAAATTGTCAGAAGGCTGCTATGCGTAGCTTGCGATTAGCACGGAACAGTTCTATTCATGACCATGAGAGACTTGTATACGAAGGATGGATCTTATACGACACCGGGCATCGCGAGGAAGCACTTGAGAAGGCCGAGCAATCACTCAGTCTCCAAAGATCATTCGAAGCATTTTTCCTAAAGGCTTATGCTCTAGGAGACTCTAGCCTTGATGTCGAACCTGCGCTTTCTGTTGTTCAGCTTCTAGAGCATGCTAACAGTTGCGCATCTGACAACCTACGGAAGGGGCAAGTAAGAATCATCCATCGCCGCTTCTCATTTTCCACGACAAGTGTTCATCATTTGTGCTAATAGCTCACTGACACCCTCCAGGCATATAACAATATGGGGAGCATATATGTGGACTGCGATTTGCTGGATGAGGCAACTGAGTGCTACAGTATAGCACTGAGCATCAAGCATACACGGGCACACCAGGGTCTGGCTCGGGTCCATTTCTTGAAGAACAGGAAGAAGGCTGCATTTGATGAGATGACATCGCTCCTAAAGATTGCCAAAAACAGCGCTTCGGCGTATGAGAAACGGTCGGAATATGCCGAGCGGGACGCTGCGAAAAGTGATCTCAATATGGCGACATTGTTGGATCCAACCAGGACCTACCCTTACAGATACAGAGCAGCTGGTGAGTCCACTGAACTGAACTGAAATGAGCATATGATGGCTGGCACTATGAATCTTCTTGATGGCTTTGCGCTATTCTAATGTGCACAAACTTTACAGCAGTGTCAACTTTCAACACCAAATGCTAAACAATATTTTGAAGCATTGCATTCTGTTAGGTTTAGAACAACACGCGGAATTCATAGCTATCTTAAGGTTCCATTAACGTTGTCTGGAGACGATAATGGATTGTCAAAAAGTAAATCATAGCTACTTTTTCCGATAGAGAAATTCGGAGCTGAAGTCTGAAGAATTTTTCAATGGCTTGATAACATGTTTGTTGTGATCCCGCAGTTCTGATGGACGAGAACAAGGAGGAAGAGGCGATCGGGGAGCTGACGCAAGCGCTGGCTTTCAAGCCGGACCTCCAGCTGCTCCACCTCCGCGCGGCCTTCCAGGAGTCCATGGGCGACAGCGCGAGCACCCTGCGCGACTGCGAGGCGGCCCTGTGCATGGACCCGGAGCACGGAGACACCCTGGAGCTCTACAACAAGGCTTCCGCCAAGGCTGAGCAATCGGAGAGCTAGCCTGCGACCACCATCGTCGATGATCAGCTAGCTGAATGATGAAACGATTTTGGGCCCTTCCCTTCCGCAGCAAGGAGAGAAGAATGCAGAGCGAGGCGAGCAGAAGAGAGCACGGACGGACCGATGGGTGTAAACAAAGCATACGAAGGCAAAGGTGGGTGGAGCTCTGCGTGTAACGTACAGGAGGTTGATGAGAGAGCTTGGTGTAACAAAAATGTAAGAATAGCAAAGCGTGTAAATGGCATCATTTTTCGTATGTACAGTACTGTATACATCAGCAAGACAAGGGGGCTCCAGGGAACTGGGTTGGTCTGATGAGAGCTGAATGAAAAGAGAGGAAGAGGGCTGCGACACAACACAACAGAACAGAACAGAACAGGCTGCCCTTCAATCAGAGCAGCCGGCAATGCATGCTCATGCTTTCTCCTTCTTTTTCCTCCCATTTTTTTTGGGTTTTATTTATATAGTATTTGCCTTGCCTGTTGGTGGCGTGTTATTCGGAGGCACGATCTGTGCATAAAGAGTTGTGCTTTTCCACGACCCAGCCAATACGATTTGCTTGCTTGGTTGTCGCCGGCCACTTCGTTCGGAGGGTCTAGTATTATTGCTTCGTCTGCGTGCTCCCCACCCAGCTCAGGCCACCAATCTGTTCCATTCCCAAAGACACAGTTTTCTGGCTTTTCTTATTCTGGCTTATTTAGTCGGCATTCCTATTTAGCGCTGCATTACAGTGCAATTTGCAAATGGGCGCCCGTTACAGTGCAACTTGCAAATGGGCGCCTGCAGCAGTTTCTATATTTTTCCTTCCTGTTTTGTAAACGTCAAAAAAGAGTGCTGCCAAGGGAGTTCGAACTCGCAACCTATTCGTTGGGAGCGCTCGGCTGTAGAAACCACGCAATCCACTCGCTGGTGAAAGGATTGTTCATTTTACTTCTTTTATTTCGTTCTATATACTTCGGTTTATTCCTTTTTCTTTTTATTCTCATCTTTTTTTTGTTTTTTTATTGCGTGTTTTTTTGAAATCCGTGAACTTTTTATTTAAATTCGTGAACTCTTTTTGAAAATCAATGAACTTTTTCCCGAATAAACAAACTTTTTTTGAAATCCGACGAACTTTTTTGAAATTTGACAAGCTTTTTTCAATTTCGGTGCACTTTTTTCTTCAAATAGATGAACTTCTTATCTAAATCCATGAACTGAAAACTCATGAACTTTTTCTCAAACTGATGAACCTTTTTCAAAATCAATGAACTTTTTTCCAAAATCGATGAACTTTGTTCAATTTAGATGAACTTTTTCCAAATTTGATGAACTTTTTTCCAAATTCGATGATTTTTTTTTAAGATCGATGAACTTTTTTTGAATTCGTGAACTATGTTTTGAATATGTGAACCTTTTTTGCATGCTCATGAACGTCAACTGTAATATGTGAACATATTTTCAAATAACTAGAAAAAACAAATGCTACAGTGTAATACGCAATAAATAGCGCGTATACATTTCTATTCTTAAAATATTTCTCGCTGTTAATATTCACTAGTAGCTTCTGCGATCGTGGGCCGGCCCGTGAAGCCGCTGCTGCGGGCGCCACTTCCCTTGTGCGGCGCTGAAGGCGCCCAATAGGAGGTCCCTATTTAGTCCCACACCGCTAGGCGCTAGAGAGTCGTCCCACCTGGGCCTCTTTAAAAGAGCTCTCTGGACTAGCAGTTGAGCTCACGCAGCTGTGTGGTGAGCACATAGCGAACTTCTTTCGCCTTTTACTAAAGAATACCGTGGGCTCGCCACACCAAGAAGCATACACCAATTTTTTGAGGGTTGCTTCTCCTTGTGAGAAGGTCCTACAATGTGGATCCCAAATGTTTAAACTGTTGCCTTCAGTCCATGCTACAAATTGGTACGATTAGCATTGAGTGTTCATAAAAAAAAAATGTTCCCTTTGTTTGGGGCTGGACAACATGGTTCATGCTGGAAATTGGCCTCATGAATTTTGCGTAGAATTATGAGAACTGTAGTGCAGCTCCCTCTTCTTTACAGGCACGGAGCACCCACAACTGACCTTTTGCAATCCTGAAGCAAACTTCAAACACTCTCTACCTGGCTACCACTTCCACAAGCAAGATCAGCAGCAGCAACCAAACCAAATACAGTAGTACAAACCAAACAACTTTTTTTCAGTAACAACTTCAGCTGTCAGAAGAAGACATGATCTCAAGCTCAGCCCACCACAGCGGCGACACCTTGGGGGTGGCCCTGTCGGGTCCCAGCGCCGTGATCTCCCTCAGCCGGGCCGCCACCTCCGCCATCGCCGGCCTCCTCTTCGGGTCCGGGTCGACGCAGGACCTCGCCACCTCGCACAGCGCGCGCGCGGCCTCCTCGGAGAAGGAGCCGATGCTGGGGTCGATCAGCTCCGCCAGCCGCATCTCGCCGTCCAGGTAGCGGGACGCCCACAGCTCCAGCGGCCCGTCCTCGCCGGAGCAGGCCACCCTCCCCGTCAGTATCTCCAGCAGCACCACGCCGTATCTGTGCACCGCGGTTTCCAGGTCTGATGTGGCTGAACGAGGTGATGATCCCTTGGCGCCGTCGTCTGGGAATTCGAGGTCTGAGACCTTCGCGGCGAAATCGTCGGTGAGGTATATGGTCGTCGAGTCCAAGCTCCTCGGCACCACGGGTGGGTTCAGCTGGTGCATGTGCTCCAGGCAGTAGGCGATCCCCATGCATATCCTCAGCCGCGTCACCCAGTCCAGCTTCTCGGCTTCTCTCACTGCAACATGGATTGACGAGGATGATCCATTGTCAAAATATAATGTTTATACACTCACTGACTGACAGTTAAGAAGTACAGTACTAATAGGAACAAACTAGCTGTCTCTTTTGTAATAGATACAACTTATGCGAAAATGTTTTACAGAACCATGGTTCAGCCGAACCTACGCTCGACACCATTGATTTCTAGACGTCCATTAGGATCCATATATGGTTGATTAAAAAATATAGTTGACATGCATGTCTATTCATGAGGATCCATGCATGGTTAATTAAAAAATGCAGTTGGCATGCATGTCACAGACCCACATGTAGTAGGATGTTAAATCGTACGGCATAGACCATAGGTTCGGCTGAACCATGGTCCTGAATCACGTCTCTCCAACTTATGTAGTTGACGGCTGGGGGTTCGACCTCCATTTCAAAAAAAAACTTATGTAGTTGATACGCACATACTCATATCTTCTGAACTAACAAGAGGTGCTTGATTTTCGAGAGATCAAATTCAGTTAAGACAGGGGAAATTAAGAAACCAAATTATGCCCCTAAAATAAGTAGCAAATTCTGAGCCATATGAGGCAGGAAACTCTCGAGTATGGTTCTAGGGGAAGGAGGTCTAAAAAGTTATTTAGAAATCACGGAAGCTTTGTTAAAATCGAGTTGTTCAATAATGTGTGAAATTATATGAAGCACATCACTGGTTAAAGATGATTGCCAAGCGCTTTGACTTTGAAAAAGACCACACTCCTTTTTCTCTTTCTTCTCATCTTTTTAGGAAATGATATCTCTTTATTCTCCCTTTTATTTTTTTATTTTATATGATACTCCTAATTCATAAGGGAAACATAGGGATCCTTATCAGTTGGAATCTGCTTGCTGAACAGGTATGGATAGTTCATTTGTTGGAGAAACTTTTATGTAAGGTTTTGCGGGATCATGATTTACACCGTTGTTAACAAATGTTCACATAAAAGGATTTCTGTAGTTACAGGGTGAAGCGAACAGATTTGTGAAAAGGGGAAAAAAATAAAATCATGGTAAGAAACTAAGAATACACTCACCATGCAGATACTCAAAAAGCGTCCCATTCGGAGCGTATTCAAATACCATGGCTCTGGTAAAAGGATACCCTTCCTCACAGTAGCCAAGCAAGTTCATAAAATTCCTGTGGTTTACTTTGGACAAAGTTGTGATCTGAAAACATAACCATTGGAATCAAACATAAGCTAAGCAGTGTACATTTATACAAGCGGCAGGACTCTGAATAGTACCTTTTTCCTGTACTGTGATTCACATTCTTTGGACCAATCCTTTGCAGACGTTACCAAACTCGACGCAACTGCAATTTCAACTCCACTCGATAAAGTTCCCTTGTACATCATGCAGCTAGATGTGGAACCGATTATATTGCTGAAATCCTCGCTCGCTGATTCCAGCTCTGATCTTTTCAGTGCAGGTACACCTATAAATATACGATTAAATTGTGATGTGACATCAAAACAAACTCCTAGATACACACATGTTAAAGTACAAACAAAGCATACCTGTTACAAAAGCTTTTTGCAATTGTCCGCTAAGCCCTGTCACCCAAGGTTTCACAGTCCCCACTTTTTTAGCTCGGCAGTACAGAGCACCAGCTGCTGATATGATAAGGAAAGCAGCAACCCCTGCTGCAACTAAACCATAGGTTGTCCAGGAATGCTTATGAGATGGAGTTTGAACCGAATGATCATGCCCAGCTCCCCCAGCTGCAGGCTTAAACTTAAGCGGATGTGGAGGGAATATTGATGGATCATGGCGTAAAGGGGATCGCTGTGGTGTCGGTCGTGAATAAAATGGTGATGGTGCACCTTCTGGTGGTGATGATATGAATGCTGAGGGTGATGGAGCAGACACTGGTCCTGATGTTGGAGCTTGTGTATGTGAGAAAAGATACCCGGCACCTTGGTTTTCACCACCAATCTGCAGCAATCTTCTGAAAGTCCAAGAAAAGGAATAGTTACGACTTGGATGTACTATTATCAAGATAAATATTTGCCATTTCTGATGATGGAAGTACAAAAACCACCTGCCCTTGATTTATTTACTATCATATTCACACGATCGTTTATGTATAATATAAGAGACATACTGCAATACCGTATTTCTCTTTCAAGTACTTAAGTAGTTAAAGTTTAAAATTCAGTGAGAAAGAAAAAGCTCTCACTGAACAACCTAGTGAATGTCTGACTCTCCGTGACTATAATCCAAGGCTTTCTAAAATAACCACAGGCAGCATTCATAAATGCTACTCCCTCCGTCCTATAATATAATATCTTTACGATCTTATATTAAGGGACGGAGGGAGTAGAAAGTTGCTACTACTGCAGAACTTCACCTAGCAAACTGTCTCTGTGGATAAACATGCAAGAGAAGCGCAGCAAAAACGTTTTTTATTAAAAAAATGATAGTACAATAGTAATTCAATAAACCGGACCTCCAGTTTTACAAGAAGAAAATAATCACTAGGGAACCAGATCACCGGTGCTTATATGCATATAGCTAATGTCAGTTTAGTTCAGAGCTCAAGAGATGATGGTTCCAACCAAACTGCTAAATTTGTGGCATTTGTTGCCCATTAATGGTAATAGGCCAATACTAAAAACACCTATTGTCTAGTTCCAATCTAAAAAAAAAAGACAAACTCTGGATAGCAAAATCACACCGATCCATTTCCTGCAAGCATAAGAAAAGGAACCAGTTCCAGAATCTGAGAGCTCACCTACGACTAAAAGAAGCTCCATTGCTGCTCAACTCCTCAGCTCCAACTCCAAAGCACCCAATCCCTGCAGCAAGCAACGCCGTAAGCCCAAATGCATACCTCCAACAACTCTGAGGAATCCAAAGCTCGAGCAAGAGAGAACTAAACCTGCACCTCCTCCAAGCCGCCAAGAGAAGGCAAGCAGGAACAGAAGAAGGAGCCTGTGGGGCGGCGGCCATTCCATCGCTTAACCGCTGCACGGGCCGAGAAAATAGCAGTGGAGGCGCAGTGGAGCGGGTCGGAGGGGAGAAAATCTGATCCGGAAGGTGGATGGCGGCGGTCACAGGGAGCGGGATGCTGGAGAAGAGACGGCACGTGGTGTGGTTGGGAAGAGGGCGGTGGAGGCGGCGAGAGTGGCAGCCGAAGGTGGTGGAGAGGAGAGGGAAAGGGAGGCTGCACGAAGGCGACCACACAACAAGAAGCTTTTAGTTGGTTCTTTTTTTCTTTCGTTTTAAAATTGTTTGGTTCGTTGATCTAATCATTCTCCACATGTATGGATTGCAAGTTAATGCAGTTTGCTCATCATTGTGGAACCAACTTCCTAGAGTTCCTTCCTCTTCGGGGTATAATCGTCGTCTTCAACAACTTTGGCCGTTACTTTTTCACATGAATGTGAATTTTTACAAGAAACATAAGAGTGCGTTTTTTGTAAAATTGTGGTGCTATTAAAATATATTTATTCCAAAACTAGTTATAATGGTTTTAAGCGTCGAATACTTATTGATGGTGTATGGGTGTGATTTTGACTACACCCATTCTAGAAAGTCGTCTACTTGCAAAAGGATGTATCGTACAAGATATATACTTTCAAAATGTCTACGCATGATAAGCATTGCTCACAAGTGAATCTCCTTGTTGAACTGTTGTGAGATTCCTGACAATGGTCCTTGTTTAGTGTACTTTTTCACTTTGAAAAACTACAAATATAACAATATTTACAAGAGATGATGTTTCTGGAAGCAAAACAAATAAACGAAAGGTGCCATAGCTATTAAATGCGGACTATCCCCCTCTTAAGGGAAGTGGCGGAGCTTTAACATGATTTGAGAGGGGGCTAAATGAGTCTTAAACAGAGTTGAGGGCTAATCTAGTATATTATGTTAAATTTAGTCCAAATAGTGCTAAATATTATATATTTATGTAAGGGTATCTCCGAAGGAGACCCTCAAAGCTCCTCTATATGTCCGGATTGTGGTGTCCGGACCACTTTTGTCAACTTTTGCCCTCCAATGGGGACCCCTATTGGTCCGCAGAGCGGTTTGGGCGTCTGTTTTCCCGCAAACAGAAAGCAACTTTGTGTGTGTGTGGTGTGGTGGTGGGGGGGGGGGGGGGGGCTATGCGGGAGTCTGGACATTCACTTGACCAAGAAAAGGTAACCAGGTGGTCCTCCTCTCTTTTCCCTCTCTCCTCTCTGTCCTCCCAAACTCACACCACTCACACATATCCAACCACATGCATGGTCTCCATCTCCTCTCTCCCCTCCCAAACAGACAAATGAGGGTTAATTTGTGCAAAGCGTTGGATGGCTCTCTCCCACATCATGTCCACGGACCACACCTGGACCGGCCCGAGGACATTTGGCGTGTCCATTTTGGGGGTTTGCATTGGAGATGCCCCAAAGAAATGTATTTGGTTGGGGTTAGTTGGATTTTGGGGGGGGGGGGGCAATGACCACCTTTGGCCCTCACTAAGCTTTTCCACTACCTAAGGCTAAGTTCTTCAAGTCATCAAAGGCAATAAAGACCATCTCCCTCTATCTTGGCCTCTTATGTAGACAATTTTGATTTACTTACACACAGAAGGGTATCAATGGGCCATTTAGCTTGCTCCTTACATCGCACTGAGGGCGTTTTATCTGTTAAGGGTGACCAAACTTGGAAGGTAAAGTAGCCCCCAAAACACATCTACATTATAATATGTAGTCATTACAAAGGTGACTAGGTGTTCACATGTTTGCACACATGTGGAAAAAAAGGCTTGTGAGGTTGCCTACTACCATAAATCCAGATGTGCCATTTTAGGAAGGAGATCAAATGTGACATTTTGGGCTTAGCATGTACTAGAATGGTATTTTGTTGCATCAAAATCCATGCTCCAGCCACTTCATCCAATGTATCTAACCCCCATCAATCTGAACTGATGGACCGAGCGTGCAATATATTTCAACATTCTCCCTCACATCTAGGTTTCTTTAGTCTTTGTACATGGGATCGATGTAGGTCGCAAATATCTTTTTTTAATAATGCGTTGGCAGGATTTTGAACTCGAAACCTCTTGGCTCTGGTACCATATTGAATTCATGCACCAACTAGTTACTCAAAAAATCTGAACTGTGAGGGAGGGTTGAAAATTATACTCCAACACCTTGCTGCAAAGTGCCACTCCCCCCTTCCAAATAGCGTGTCATAACATTGACGTATTAAATCCCCATTCGATCGCAATGATGGTAGAAGCACATGTACTAAGCGTAGTTTTGACCCGACCCAATACCCATTTGGGGTTGCTCTAGTTGAACCATGGCATCACAGATGCAACACATACCAAACCGTTGGATGTCAAAAAATAAAAAGAAGGGCTAGACCTATAAGTTTCTTCAGCTTGTAGATAGCCATGTAGTTGACAAAGAAGTATTCCAGCTAGTGTGATCTTCATTGTCTCTTTTCCGGACAAGGCCTCTTAAGATTCCATAGGCATTCATCATGGAATTATGGCGCTTCTCATGTGTGATAGAATTTTCTCCTCCTAGTTTTGGTTGAAATTAAATTTCCAAAGACAATGCTAGTGCATTGAAAAAGGTAAAGCTACAATACCCTCAGATGACAAGTGCGCTATGCCAAATCTAGGGTCAACATCATAAACTCTGGCACTGAACTCCCCACCCCTCAACATGGGCGTTGCGTCCATGTTAGATGGATTGTATGGACTGACTACATTTTTCAAAGGTAACTTGTGAGCTTTACCGATTAGAGAATAATGTTCTTCAATAGTTGGTACATATGTTTTTTTACAATTTTAAAAAATGTTCATGCGACTTTCCAAATTTATGATAAAGGTGTAGTTTCAACAATTTTTCCCGTCTTCATTTCTAAAGTTCCCCTTGACAACATGACACAACGTATATCTCCATATCCACTCTACTAGCTACTTCTTTTGTTCCAAATATATTTGAAGTTCTAGCTTTATCTTAAGTCAAAGTTCTTTTAGTTTGACCCACTTTATATAAAAAATTGCTAAACTCTAGAGCATCAAATATAAATAGTATAAAAATATATGTTATGTTGAAACTAATGAAGCAAAAGTCCGCAGAGCTATATTGAAGGATCAAACAACAGTGCAAGCACTCCAAAAAAACCAGAAATTACATCGAGGTTCAAGGAGAGGCTAGCTACCCCATCTACCGGTGCGAGTCAAGGGCGCGCCGCCGCCGCTTCACCGAAAGCTGGCCAGAACATGAATCTTGCGGCACCAACACGGACGGGGAGACTCCGATCTTTAGCCCAGAAGGACCAGCACACCAGAAGAGAGGCCACCACCGATTGAATCTTGCAAAGAACTGGAACGGATCTAATGAAGCTAATTTGATGTTTTAGATGTTGATATAGTTTTTTCTAAAAATTTAGTCAAACTTAATTTGTTTTTCTTTTTGCGGAAAGGATGAGATGTATTATAAAATTTCATCGAAAGTACAAAACATCTCAAATATAATAAAAATTACATCGAGATTCTAAGACCACCGAACGACCACTATAGCGCCAGAATGAGCCGTCGACGCGTCGTTGTCGCTGCTCCCTTATCGGAGCCGTCTCGATCTTGTCGATGATAGCCGGGAAGTCATTGTGCACGTGCGCCTAAGGACCAACGGCTTGGAGCCGCAGTCATCGCCGTTGAACCCTTTCATAGACCTGATGCACCTGACATCAAATCTCGTCCCGTGACGAGAAACTCTAACCTCACAATTCCAAGGAGACTGCAGGAATCTACGCCGGACCTCCGTCGAATATGTACAAACGGACAAACTCGAGGATAATCGAAGTCCAGAAGACAATAAGAAGAAGTGTCGTTCTCCGCCCGAACTCTACACCTGCCAAGACTAAAAAGAATCTAACCTAAACTACTAACTAGAGTGGATGCACAGGGATTTTCCTCTCCGCCACTGACTGTCGGAGCGCAGGCAAAAGAGAGACGAATCCATGGGCTCATGATGAAATCTGAAGATGAAAGTTTGTTCTAGCCTCCTAAGGTTAGGGGAGGTCGTCAACCTGACTTTTTATTAATAAAGCCACCAAGCGTTAAACAAAGGTTCCCAACCACAACACCAACCATTCAGACAAGTTAAAAACGAGAGGAAGTGTTACGTCCAAAATACTATCTCTGTATCAAAATATAAGACGTTTTTAGGCTAAACTATTAAAAAACATTTTATTTTGATATGGAGGGAGTATGAACTTGATTTGTTTTGACGTACAACGAATGAAGCTTCAAACATTTCGGGACATAGATCCTTTAGTTCCACGCGAGACGCACATGCAGAGTAGGGTGGGATGAAGCCCATGCTAGCTAGCTCGTGCACATCACGTGAAAGAAGCGGTCGTGACGCCGCTATCGCCATAAATCCCCGACCATAAAAATGAGCATGAGACACCCCACCGGCTAGACTACGACCGGTAACCACTAACCGCACCACACCACTGGTTCTACTTAAGAATCTGGATAGGAAAAAAAACACGGTCAACCATGGGCACAAGATAGACAATAGACAAAGGAGCACCGGCCAATCACTCGACGACGACTCATGCCCTCCATCGAACGTCGCCCTGCATGGCCGGTCGATCCAAAGTGATTATAAGATTTTATAAGATACGAATGCCTAGCAATATATACTAGTGCTGATGGATGGAGATCCAAAGGATCCGACTCCCTGGACGTTTCTCAGCCGTCCGATCCAAGACGACGGCTGGGATCATGTGCAGCGCAGTTGGTGCCACCGTAACCGAGTTGGTTTTGCTGCACTCCACCGCAAAGTGGAGTGTTTCGCCAAGTCCTATCCCATGCTCGGCTCTTTGCACCTTTGCTTTGCTTGTTCTGTGCATAATACAGTACAAAAGAGGGGCCAATTTGCAAGAGATCGAAAGTAACTTCCTTCGTCCGAAATTAGTCATGGCTTAAATAGATGTATCTAGTACTAGTACTGGACGGAGAGTAAAGTACCCAACTGTCTGGTTCTAGTCCAGGTGCTTAGCCATCGTCGGTCGTGTTAGGTTTGGGAGGTACACACAGGACAATAAAGGTGACGGTGATAGGGACGCCGGCCGTACGTACACGGCGTGTTGGCGTTTCCACCGATTGATTCTTGGCTCCGTTTCAAAATAGATGACTCAATTTTGTACTAATTTTAGTATAAAATTGAATCATCTATTTTAGAACGGAGGGATAACTCTTGCTGTATGCTCCCTTTTATTGCTGCAGTAATTAACTAGTTAGGTCCTATAAAATGTAATTAACTAGTTAGTGACCTGATCAGGATCACCGGCTCACCGCTGCATTCCGTGGCCACAACTTGTAGCAATCTGGTAAGAGTACATAGACGTATGCATTTCAGCTGTGTGGATCTGATCGACCAACGGATCTGATGTGAGGATCTCTACTTCTCTAGTAGTCGCGTCGGACCATGTTGTAGTTTAGTTAAGTCGCCGGCGACAAATTGGCCCGTCTGTCGATTTGTTTAGCTGGGAGCTGGCTGCATTGCGCACCTTTGCGTACGATCGTGCACAGATACGGGAGGCAATGATCAGCTGTGCTGCCTTTGCCGCGTGGGATATTCGGTACCACGTTGTTGCCTAGACAAGGCTTGTGTTAAGCAAACTATACATAGTTCGGGAGCAACGACCGCTCGCTGACTTGGAGTAGAAGACACGGGCCCATGCATTGTCAATGCGCCTGCTTGCCTGCGATGATTACTCCTTTTCTTTTTGCGGGTAAGCGATGATTACTCTTGCATACAGGTGATGCAACGCAGTAATCTACAGTAGATATTACAATAAAATATAATGCAGAAGTACAATGGATGATTTTTCAGCCTGATGTCCAGTAACAACATATTCCTTAATAAGTGGTGAAAAAATACGGTTGCTATAATATAAGAGAATGTATTAATTAAGAGAAGTCAAGTTCTTGAAGGAAAGCTTTAAGATGCACACCAAACGTCGATGAGGGCTCGTGCTATAACGGCAAACTATGTTAATAACCACTTCCGTAAGACAACTAGTAAAACAGTGGGGTGGAACAGACCTCCTATGGGTTTTGTTAAATTGTATATTGATGCTTCTTTTTATCATGATCTGCTTATGGGCACGGGTGGGGATGTCCTCAGAGATGACAAAGGAAGGTTCACTGTTGGTCGAAACTTGAGGATTGATTGGTGAGCTGATGTATTAGCAGCAGAAACATTGGCTCTAAGGTCTGGCTTATTCCTTACACGGAAGGCGGGTTGCAATTGTTTTGTTATTAACTCCGACAATATGAAAGTGATTAACACAAAAGAATGGAGGACAATCGGTGGGCGCGGCGGCGGCAGTGCTTGATGATTGCTATTTTATGGCTTGTGGTTTTTTCTTTTATTAGGTTTGAACATTGTAATAGGGAAGAAAATAAGTTGGCTCATGAACTTGCTAGGCTAGCGAATTTTTTCGTGACAAGGGATTGGTTTAAGGAGCCTATTGATAATATTGTACCTCTTCTTATTGACGATGTAACCGTTATTTCTATTTAATAAAGTTGATGTTCATTTAAAAAAGGTAAGAGTGACCATGTTAGAAGTGTTTAATTCCTTTTTGTTTTCTTTGCTCCACATTAGTATTTATTCTGAGTGACACTTCTAAGATAGTATCACTATATATGTACCAAGGAAAAAAAGTGTCAATCGCACACGCAATGGTCATGTGTCGGGTTGGAAGGCGAGCACACACATGTCCATAAGAGCATCTCTATCTGATCCCTAATTTAGAGGAGTATACGGCCGAGTTTCTTTAGAGGAGTATAAATTTCCTCCTTTAATGGTGGTCAAACCTAACCGATTCCCTATATTTAGAGGAGGATATTGTTGGAAATATGCCCTAGAGGCAATAATATTTGTATATTATATTTTCATATTCATAATTAAGAGTTACTATTCTATGTTATAACCGCTATGATCCTGGAATATGTGATTTAGTGGAAAACTAATATGCACGTGTGGAGTGATAAACGGTAAATGAAAGGTTCCTAGTCTCGTCTCCAGGACTAGCTCAAGTGTTGTTGGTGATCACATTTTCCGGATCTTAGGATACAATTAAATGGAACGATGATCCTAAAACAACATTGAGATTATGACGTTAGAAGAACGATCATATTGAATCGACCCAATCTTGTTTGTTATGAAATGAGTTAGTATCGTTTGCATACAACTGTAATACACGGAGTGTTAACATGTGATATTTCTCCTTAGACTATGAGAGTATCGTGGTCATTTCTTACCATAAGATGAGCTTTGGGGTTGCTCAAACATCACATGTAACACAGTGATCATAACGAAAACTTACATGTTCATCAGAAAGTTTGACAAGTGGTCGGATAGCTAGAGAGTGAGATTTGCTCCTCCGACGATGAAGAGATATTTTTAGGGCCCTCTCGGTGTGACGGTACCAATCATTGTCTGGGCAGACACACTTGACTTAGTCACGGGGATGCCAAAACACAATAACGAGAAAGAAGAACAAAACCGGTAACGAGGATTTCGGCATAGTGAGCATAGTGATGACTTAGGACGATACTGATGCATCCCGGGTTTTATGAAGTATTGCAAAGTAAAGGGAACATCACATTATAACCAAAGGTTCACTCAAATATCATTCATGTACTCATAGGGACCGATACAAACGTCCACGATCCCGCTGCCGGTCATTGAACGAACAATTTCGTTCATGTCTATGAGTTAACAAACCTACGGGATCACAAGTTTAAGGAAATCACGATCTATTGAGTGTTAGTAAGACAGGAGTCATGAGTATATTTGTGGAATTATTTCATGAATATTCAGAATAGTTCCGAGAGGATCGAGAAGTGTTTCGGGGTCACCGAAAGGGTTTCAGTGAGTGTCGGGTAATATCGGGTATTACCGATAAACTATATATAGGTGGAAAATGTATAGGGTGTGTCTATTATGATAACACCCTTTAAGACCTTATTTTGCTAACACCTGGTGTCACGCACCCGCAAGCAGAAACACAATACAACTACCCACCCCACCCCACCCGGCTCATCCCCACCTCCACCTCCCACACGACCCCACCTACTGTCCAAATCCCCATCTTCCTCCACCTTCAACCGGAGAACCACCTCTAGCCACCGTCGCGCCGGCCCGCCCCGCCCCGCCCACTCCCTCTCCAACCCACCCTAACCTTCTCCGGCCACACGCTGACCCACCACCCACCGGCCACGCGCCACCCCAACCCCCACCGGCCAATCACCACGCCCCAGGCCGGCCAACTACCCCCGCGCGCCGTGACCTGGCCGGCCAACTGTAGCCGCGCGCCGCCCCACTACCAGCCAACTACCACCGTGCACCCACGCCTCCCCATGCCGCGCTGCCCCATCCAGCCGCCAAACCTCCCGCAAGCACCCACCCAACAATAGATCTGGCCGTCACAGTCCTGGGAACGACCGCCGCTGCCATCGTCGCCACCATCATCCCAGGATTCGACCGCCGCCACCAACCATTTGTGCGTGACTACCTCAAGCGTGGCGGGCGCACAAGGACCCGCCACCCCTTGCTCCTCCAGCCTGCCGAAGACGCGAAAGGAGCGGCTCCCCTACCACCGGTGACAGCCTCCAACCTCCTCTTCCTTCAAACTGCCCGACCCCCTTCTCCCCCTGCTTCCTCTGCTCGCAGGTCGGCCGATCTCCTTTTACATTGCACAGGGGCGCCGCACCACCGTGCCTCGATGGTGCTCCAACTTCGACCCACCCTGCTGGCTCCGGTGACCCCGGCCACGGATCCATGGGTCCCGCGCCGTTCGAGCTCTTCTCGTCCACCGTCCCGCCTCCTCTCCGGTGCGCACGATTCAGACCGACCCCCGCCGATCGCCTCCGCAAACTCCTCCCGACGATGGATCCACTAGGTGGTGGCCAGCACCAGTCAGCACCATGCCTCTCCACCCCCCGTGCCCAAACAACCTCCTCCTTCACGCCATCACGCCCCCGACGACAACGAGATTTGTGTGTTTTTTTCTTCCGAAGAGAAATAAGAGTGCCGATGCAGTCCACTATTCTTTGCTCTTGAGGTTCATTTTACTCTTTTTTTGCAGAAAAAGATAGGCGATGCAGTCCGCCCGCCTCCTCCCACGGCAAACTTGGTCGACGGACGAGATCCTACTCCTTCCGTTTGCATGTGAACACTCAAGGTGCATAGAAAAACCTCAGGGCCTTATCATACTGTAGTTTACTTTTCCTCAAGGTGTTCGCCGCCGATGTACTGCAGTTTGATATGAGTTGTTCTTCCGGTTGAATTTGCAGGTTTTTTCCAGTTAATTTTTAAAAGGAAATCCGTTCCTTTTCCTGAGGTGTGCAGTTTACTTGTGCACATTTCCATGTAATTTTGCACTTGGTCATGTAGTGCACTCAGTTTAGATGGGAGCTTAATGAGGTTCACATTCAAATGTACTGCTCGATAGTGGTTCAGCAGCTCATCTCGTGCAGCTCGATTTGCACAGGCATGCGGTTTGGTGTATCGCCGCATGCAGCTCGGGGGTGTGGAGGCATACAGTTTGTGCATGGTTGTTTTTTAAAGTTAAATGAAACTGCAAGTTGTGCATCCCGGGGGTTTGATGTGTGTGCGGCGTTGACCATGTAGTACTCGGATGAATGCATGTCTCTTGCAGTTCGGCAAACGTGTGAGTGCGGTACGACATATAATTTTTGTGGGGGTTGCATTTTTCTTCTGATTTTGTTGTGCCATGTGATGTGTGGTTGCCGGATGTACTTGTTTTCGAGGTATTATTGTTTGTGGCTAGATGTTCGTTTCATCATTCTCAAGCGGTTCATTTTGAAGAAAGAAAGGGTTAGTTAGAAAAAGAAACTAATGCAGTACACTAGCCTCTACTCTGGAGTTCGGACGCGTTAACACAAAAAAGAAAAAGTAGAATAATGCAGTGCACTTGGCTCGCCACTACAGTCCCAAAACATGTTAGTGAAAAACACTCTACCAAAAAAATGTGTAACATGAAAAAGTCGACAATAACTCATGTGGTTCACATAGTGCAAAAAAAGTTTGTGAGAATGAAAAGAAAAAGGCGATGCGGTTCACTTATGGTGTTTGCGATTCACTTACACCCGATGTGAAGCACACTTCACTTCTTCATCTGAGAAGATTGACATCCAGGAAAAACATGCAGTGCACTTGCCTGTCTGATGCAGTGCGGTTTTCAATCCAAAGCAGTGTGTTTTTCTGTCCGATGCAGTTCTCTTCGTCGATTTTGGGTCCATGAAAAACAGAGTGTCCGTATTTTAGTGAAATCAAAACTGCTCTTAAACCGTAAGGAATTAGCGGAAGTGTGCTACATGAAAAAGTTGTGCCTCGTCAATATCTTTCCAACGACGTATCATTTGAATCATTCCGATTAGTGGTTTGCAAAAATTTCATGAAAAATGGCCACTGCCAATCATCATCAGCCGCACGATTTTCAAAATTAACTAAAAACTACAAGGAATCTCAAAAATATTTCAACATATGAAAGTTTCGTCTCATCCGTATCTTTCTAGCGGCGTATCACACGCCTCGTTCCGACAAACGGTTACAAAACTGGAGTGAAAACAATACCGAAAATTGCAAAAAATTCGAAAAAACACAATTCCGTGATTTACTAAATTCAAAAACTGCTCTTAAGCCGTAACGAATTAGAGAAAATAATATGAAAAAGATGCGGCTCGACGATATCTTTCCAATGCTGTATTGTTGGCTTCATTCCGATGTGTGGTTTAGAAAAAATCGCGAAAATACGCTCGCTGCATCCCGTCTTGTGCGCACTTGCTACGTCTTGAGCTTGCGTTGGTTTTCCTTGAAGAGGAAAGGGTGATGCAGCACAGTAACGTAAGAATTTCCCTCAATTTTGAGAACCAAGGTATCAATCCAGTAGGAGGCTCCTCACAAGTCCCACGAACCTACACAAACAAACAAAGAACTGGCAACCAACGCGATAAAGGGGTTGTCAATCCCTTCACGACCACTTGCGAAAGTGAGATGTGATAGAGATAATATGATAAGATAAATATATTTTTGGTATTTTATAATATAGATGCAGAAAATAAAGATGCAAATAAAAGTAAATTGGAAACTTATATGATAAAAGATAGACCCGGGGGGCCATAGGTTTCACTAGAGGCTTCTGTCAAGATAGCATAAGTATTACGGTGGGTGAACAAATTACTGTCGAGCAATTGACAGAAAAGCGAATAAGTATGATGTTATCTAGGCATCACGTCCATGACAAGTAGACCGACTCCTACCTGCATCTACTACTATTACTCCACACATCGACCGCTATCCAGCATGCATCTAGAGTATTAACTTCATAAGAACAGAGTAACGCATTAAGAAAGATGACATGATGTAGAGGGATAAACTCAAGCAATATGATATAAACCCCAGCTTTTTATCCTCGATGGCAACAATACAATACGTTTCTTGCAACCCTTTCTGTCACTGGGTAAGAACACCGCAAGATTGAACCCAAAGCTAAGCACTTCTCCCATGGCAAGAAAGATCAATCTAGTAGGCCAAACCAAACCGATAATTCGAAGAGACTTGCAAAGATAACTCAATCATACATAAAAGAATTCAGAGAATATTCAATTATTATCCATAGATAAACTTGATCATAAACCCACAATTCATCGGATCTCGACAAACACACCGCAAAAAGAGATTACATAGAATAGATCTCCACAAGAGAGGGGAAGAACATTGTATTGAGATCCAAAAAGAGAGAAGAAGCCATCTAGCTAATAAGTATGGACCCGAAGGTCTGTGGTAAACTACTCACAACTCATTGGAAGGGCTATGGTGTTGATGTAGAAGCCCTCCGTGGTGGAATCCCCCTCCGGCAGAACGCCGGCGACAGCTCCAAGATGGGATCTCGCGGATACAGAAGGTTACAGTGGCAGAAATATTTCTTTGCTGGCTCCCTGGATGTTTTCGGGGTATGTAGGCTTATATAGGAGGAAGAAGTACGTTGGTGGCCTCCCCATGGGCCCACGAGATAGGGGGCGCCCCCCCCCACCCTCGTGGCTGCCTCGGCTGCTTCTTGACTTGCACTCCAAGTCCTCCGGATCACGTTCGTTCCAAAAATCACGCTCCCGAAGGTTTCATTCCGTTTGGACTCCGTTTGATATTCCTTTTCTTCGAAATACTGAAATAGGCAAAAAAAACAGCAATACGGGTTGGGCCTCTGGTTAGTAGGTTAGTCCCAAAAATGATATAAATGTGTAAAATAAAGCCCCTAGACATCCAAAACAGGTAATATAATAGCATGGAACAATCAAAAATTATAGATACATTGGAGACGTATCAAGCATCCCCAAGCTTAATTCCTGTTCGTCCTCGAGTAGGTAAATGATAAAAACCGAATTTTTGATGTGGAATGCTACCTAGCATAATTCTCAATGTATTTTTCTTTATTGTGGCATGAATGTTCAGATCCAAATGATTCAAGATAAAAGCTTATAAAACATAAAAATAATAATACTTAGAAGCATACTAACAAATAATCATGTCCTATCAAAATAGCATAGCCAAAGAAAGCTTATCCCTACAAAATCATATAGTTAGGCCATGCTTCATTTTCATTACACAAAATACTCCCATCATGTACAACACCGATGACGAGCCGAGCAATTGGTTCATACTTTTTAACGTGCTTCAGCTTTTTTTCAACTCTTACGCAATACATGAGTGCAAGCCATGGACATAGCACTATGGTGGTATATGGTGGTGGTTGTAAGGTAAAAAGGAAGAAGATAGTATCACATCAACTAGGAGTATAAACGGGCTATGGAGATGCCCATTAATAGATATCAATGTGAGTGAGTAGGGATTGCCATGCAACGGATGCACTAGAGCTATAAATATATGAAAGCTCAACAAAAGAAACTATTCATCCAACTTGCTTGCTCACGAAGACCTAGGGCGTTTTGAGGAAGCCCATCACTGGAATATACAAGCCAAGTTCTATAATGAAAAATTCCCACTAGTATATGAAAGTGACAACATAGGAGACTCTCTATCATGAAGATCATGGTGCTATTTTGAAGCACAAGTGTGGAAAAGAGATAGTAGCAATTGTCCCTTCTCTCTTTTTCTCTCATTTTATTTTTTTTCTCTTTTTTTTTCTTTTTTTTTCTTTTTCTTTTTGGTGGGCTTCTTTGGCCTCTTTTATTTCATGGTCTTCTTTGGCCTCTTTTATTTTTATAAAGTCCGAAGTCTCATCCCGACTTGTGGGGGAATCATAGTCTTCATCATCCTTTCCTCACTGGGACAATGCTCTAATAATGAAGATCATCACACTTTTATTGATTTACAACTCAAGAATTACAACTCAAAGCTAGAACAAGATATGCCTCTATATGAATGCCTCCGGTGGTGTACCGGGATATGCAATGAATCAAGAGTGACGTGTATGAAAATAATGAAGGTGGCCAAACCACAAATACGATGTCAACTACATGATCATGCAAAGAGCAATATGACAATGATGGAACGTGTCATAATAAACGGAACGGTGGAAAGTTGCATGTCAATATATCTCAGAATGGCTATGGAAATGCCATAATAGGTAGGTATGGTGGCTGTTTTGAGGAAGGTAAATAATGGGTTCATGATACCGGCGAAAATTGCGTGGTAAAATAGGGGCTAGCATAGTGGAAGGATGAGTGTGCGTATATCCATGGACTCACATTAGTCATAAAGAACTCATATACTTATTGCAAAAGTCTACTTAGCCCTCGAAGCAAAGTACTACTACGCATGCCCCTAGAGGGATAGATTGGTAGGAAAAGACCATCGCTCGTCCCCGATTGCCACTCATAAGGAAGAGAATCAAAAGAGCACCTCATGCAACAAATTTGTCACACAACTTTTACCATACGTGCATGCTACGGGACTTGCCAACTTCAACACAAGTATTTCTCAATTTCATAATTATCCACTAGCATGACTCTAGCATTACTACCTTTATATCTCAAAACAATTATCAAGCATCAAATTGATCCTAGTGTTTAATGCACTTTTTATGATAGTTTTTATTATACCCAACCTGGATGCTCATCATTCTAGGACCAAATTCATAACCATAGCAAATACCATGCTGTTCTAAGAGACTCTCGAAATAATATAAGTGAAGCATGAGAGATCAACAATTTATTCAAAATTAATCCACCGCCATGCTCTAAAATATATAAGTGAAGTACTAGAGCAAAAACTATCTAGCTCAAAAGATATAAGTGAAGCACATAGCATATTCTAATAAAATTTCAATCAAGTGGGATTCTCCCAAAAGGTGTGTACAGCAAGGATGATTGTCGTAAACTAACAAGCAAAGACTAATATAATACACAACGCTCCAAGCAAAACACATATCATGTGGCGAATAAAAATATAGCTCCAAGTAAAGTTACCAATGAACGAAGACGAAAGAGGGGATGCCTTCCCGGGGCATCCCCAAGCTTAGGATTTTGGCTATTATTGAATATCTTGGGGTGCCTTGGGCATCCCCAAGCTTAGGCTTTTGCCACCCTTTATTCCATAGTCCATCAAATCTTTACCCAAAACTTGAAAACTTCACAACACAAAACTCAATAGGAAATCTCATAAGCTCCGTTAGTGAAAGAAAACAAAACCACCACATAAGGTACTGTAATGAACTCATTCTTTATTTATATTGGTATTAAACCTACTGTATTCCAAGTTCTCTATGTTCATACCCTTACACACTAGCCATAGATGCATCAAAATAAGCAAACAACACACAAAATACAGAATCTGTCAAAAACAGAACAGTCTGTAGCAATCTGTAGATAACGCAAACTTCTGGAACCTCAAAAATCCTACCAAAATGGGAAGTCCTAAAAACTTTGTCTATTGAACAGAAGAAAAAAGAATCAATGTAAAAGAACGTTCCTGTGATTTATTGAATTTTTTCTCGTGAGCGCAAAGTTTCTGTTTTTCAGCAGAATCAAATCAACTCATATCATAGGTTATCCTATAGGTTCTACTTGGCACAAACACTAAATAAAACATGAAAACACATCTAAACATAAAGTAGAAACAAAATTTATTACTAAACAGGAACAAAAACAAGAAACACAAAGAAAATTGGGTTGCCTCCCAACCAGCGCTATCGTTTAACGCCCCTAGCTAGGTATAAAAGCGAAGATAGATCTAAGTAGTGCCATCTTTGGCACTTGATTCATAGGTAGCTCGCATGATAGATTCATAAGGTAATTTGACTTTCTTTCTTGGAAAGTGCTCCATGCCTTTCTTTAATGGAAATTGGAATCTAATATTCCCTTCCTTCATATCAATAATCGCACCAATCGTTCTAAGGAAAGGTCTACCAAGAATAATAGGGCAAGAAATATTACAATCTATATCAAGAATGATAAAATCAACGGGCACCAAATATATATTTGCAACAATTAGAACATCACTGATTCTTCCCATTGGCTTTTTAGTGGTGGAATCCGCAAGGTGCAAATTTAAAGAGCAATCATCAAGATCATGGAAACCTAGAATGTCACATAAAGTTTTCGGAATCGTGGAAACACTAGCACCCGAATCACACAAAGAAAAACACTCCTAATCTTTAATTTTAGTCTTTATAGTAGGTTCCCACTCATCATTAATTTTTCTAGGTATAGAAAGTTCCAAATTAAGTTTTTCATCGAAAGATTGCATCAAGGCATCAACAATATGTTTGGTAAAGGCTTTATTTTGACTATAAGCATGAGGAGAATTAACAACGGATTGCAAAAAGGAAATACAACTTTCTATAGAACAATTATCATAATCAAAATCCTTCAAATCCGAAATAGTGGGTTCAATACTACTTAGAGTCATGACCTCTCCAATCCCACTTTTACCAAATTTAGCATCAAGATCTAAAAACTCCAAATTATCGGAATGCTTTTTAACAAAAGTTGATTCACTTCCAGTCCCATTATTATCAAGATTCATATTGCAAAACAAGGATCTAATATGGGACACATCAATGACTTTAAGATCTTCATCATTATTTTCATAGAATTTTCTGGTTTGGCAGCCATCTTATTGACTAAGGTGGCTTGCTTATCAGAAATTTGGGCTATAGCCCTTTCAAGCCGGGTAATTTGAGAGTTCACACCATAAAATTCTTTATTCATATCATCAAGCTCTTTATTCATAAGACCCAAAAAATCTTTTTGTTCTTTAAACTCTTTTTTGAAGAAATTATTATGCTCAAATTACAAATTCATAAAGCTTCTAATATTCGATTCAATCTCTTCGAACCTCCTAAGAAGGAGGTCGGTACTCTTAGGCAAAGCCATAAGGACAACAGGCACACAAGCAAACGGAAAAAGGCAAGCGAAAGAGAGGAGATTGGCAAAGAGAGGGCGAATAAAACGGCAAGGGTGAAGTGGGGGAGAGGAAAATGAGAGGCAAATGTCAAATAATGTAAATGCGAGGGAGATAAGTTTGTGATGTGTACTTGGTATGTCTTGACTTGAGCGAAGACCTCCCCGGCAACGGTGCCAGAAATCCTTCTTGCTACGTCTTGAGCTTGTGTTGGTTTTTCTTGAAGAGGAAAGGGTGATGCAGCACAGTAGCGTAAGTATTTCCCTCTGTTTTTGAGAACCATGGTATCAATCCAGTAGGAGGCTCCTCACAAGTCCCACGAACCTACACAAACAAACAAAGAACTCGCAACCAACGCGATAAAGGGGTTGTAAATCCCTTCACAGCCACTTGCGGAAGTGAGATCTGATAGAGATAACATGATAAGATAAATATATTTTTGGTATTTTATAATATAGATGCAGAAAATAAAGATGCAAATAAAAGTAAATTGAAAACTTATATGATAAAAGATAGACCCGGGGGCCATAGGTTTCACTAGAGGCTTCTCACAAGATAGCATAAGTATTACGGTGGGTGAACAAATTACTGTCGAGCAATTGACAGAAAAGCAAATAATTATGATGTTATCTAGGCATGATCATGTATATAGGCATCACATCCATGACAAGTAGACCGACTCCTGCCTGCATCTACTACTATTACTCCACACATCGACCGCTATCCAGCATGCATCTAGAGTATTAAGTTCATAAGAACAGAGTAACGCATTAAGAAAGACGACATGATGTAGAGGTATAAACTCAAGCAATATGATATAAACCCCATCTTTTTATCCTCGATGGAAACAATACAATACGTGTCTTGCAACCCTTTCTGTCACTGGGTAAGAACACCGCAAGATTGAACCCAAAGCTAAGCACTTCTCCCATGGCAAGAAAGATCAATCTAGTAGGCCAAACCAAACCGATAATTCGAAGAGACTTGCAAAGATAACTCAATCATACATAAAAGAATTCAGAGAAGATTCAATTATTATCCATAGATAAACTTGATCATAAACCAACAATTCATCGGATCTTGACAAACACACCGCAAAAAGAGATTACATCGAATAGATCTCCACAAGAGAGGGGGAGAACATTGTATTGAGATCCAAAAAGAGAGAAGAAGCCATCTAGCTAATAACTATGGACCCGAAGGTCTGTGGTAAACTACTCACAACTCATTGGAAGGGGCTATGGTGTTGATGTAGAAACCCTCCGTGGTGGAATCCCCCTCCGGCAGAACGCCGTCGACGGCTCCAAGATGGGATCTTGTAGATACAGAAGGTTACAGTGGCGGAAATATTTCTTTGGTGGCTCCCTGGATGTTTTCGGGGTATGTAGGCTTATATAGGAGGAAGAAGTACGTCGGTGGCCACCCGAGGGGCCCACGAGACAGGGGGCGCGCCCTGTAGGGGTGGGCACGCCCCCACCCTCGTGTCTGCCTCGGATGCTTCTTGACTTGCACTCCAAGTCCTCCGGATCACGTTCGTTCCAAAAATCACGCTCCCAAAGGTTTCATTCCGTTTGGACTCCGTTTGATATTCCTTTTCTTCGAAATACTGAAATAGGCAAAAAACAATAATACGGGTTGGGCCTCCGGTTAGTAGGTTAGTCCCAAAAATGATATAAATGTGTAAAATAAAGCCCATAGACATCCAAAACAGGTAATATAATAGCATGGAACAATCAAAAATTATAGATACGTTGGAGACGTATCAGCACTGTTTTTAAAACTTCTCTTAAATCGCGATGAATTTCGAAAAGTGTTCAACATGACAAGGCAGGCGAAGACCACTTTAGTCAGGATAGGATGTACTTGTTGTCTCCCTTAAAATCTGGCTATTGTGGGATCCCTTCCCGCCAACATTTGGGAAGAGGACCAAGGCCACTATAAATAGGACTTAGCCACAACCATAGAGGGGGGTGAATCCATTCCACCCTCACCATCTCACCATCTCACTTGAGCTCAAGAACACCTCACCTCCTGAGGTTGTTCATCCACTGTACTAGTTCATCCTCAGCCCCTTGAGGCAATCCACCACAAAGCTGGAGTAGGGTATTACACCGTAAGGTGGCCCGAACCAGGATAAACTGTTGTGAGGATCGCGAGTAGACAGGCTAGGTAGGTTGAGATCTCCGCACGCACCCCAGAGTTTGAACCTCTCAAGGGTTTGCGGAACCCAAAATCTGACATTTGGCATGCCAGGTAGGGGTGCGTCGGAGCCTCTCTTCCGTCGACCAGTCCGCCGCTACTCTATCGATGCCATAACTGACACCTTAGAGCCCACGTTGAGCACTGGGTTGTCCGGACTGCTCCGACAGCGTCTGCCGACGAGGAAGATCTCCACCCCGCGCTGCTTGCGGCTCACACTCCACCTGGTGCCGTCGGCCGCGGGAGGCGCGGGCTGCCGCCCCCCTCTCATGCCGCGTCGCAATCACGCCGCCGCATGGTATTCAAGCTATGCCATGATGGCAGCACCGCACACCCGCCGGGAGTAGGCGAACATGCGAGCCGCGATCGTTGTGGCTCGAGAACTGCTGAGGTGCAGGTTGGCGGAAAGCCGCTGCGACGCCCTGCTGGAATGGGTCGCCGAGTTACTAGATGCAGCATGCAGCGGCGCAACACCATTCTGCATCCTGCCCACGTCACAAGCCGTGGCGGGGGCGCGCGCTCACCCTCGCCACACCCGCGTGCCCCCTCCCAGGGCCCCTGAAAAGCCTCTCGGCGTCGTCCTGCCTCACGTCGCGGCCCACACTACTTCGACCATGCCACCCCAGGACGGGGCGACCCCGAGCAACCTCCGCTAGGGCCGCGCTGGGGCACCAACCCTCGGCCAACAGGACCTGATGTCGGCCACGGGGCGCGGAAGCACGAGGCAACCGGGTAGCGACCCAGGCGCGGCCAGCCCGGAAGCCTACGTGCCCGTCGCAATGGACCTAAGGTGCGCGTCGGAAGAAGGACCTAGCCAACCCCCCATCCTAGGCTGGGCGCTAGAGGTATACGAAGCCGAGGCTCTTTGCGAGCCGTTGCAAGACTCCACCAATGCCTTCGACAGCAACAACCATTGGGTACAGCTAACGCCTCTAGGAGCACGCTAGCACTAACCATGGATCGCATGTGAACCAGGCCGCAGCCACCGCCAGGGCTCCCAGGGTGGCGGCACAGCCACAGGAGGGGGGAGGGCCTTGGGAGCGGCGTGGGGGGAGCCTGGGGCTAGGGCCTTCCCCGCGCTGTGCAGAGCAAGGCGCCGCTCGGAGGTAGGTCCCCCGCCGGGGAAGGAGCCGGCGAGCCCTTCCCCCAGGTGGAGGGCATATGATCGCCGAGGGTGCCGCCAGTGTCCTCCTTGCCCCTTGATCTCGTCCTGGTTTCGGACGCCCCAATGGTGGTCGGGGGTGGCGCAGGGCGGGGTCCTCGTCGAGCGACATGAAGCAAGGCTCCGGCCTATGAAGGTCTCCGCTCGTGACACTCTCACGTAATAATGAGTGGGGCTTACACGCCCCGGAGTCTCCTGCGCTGGCCGTCGACACTGTCCCCCAATGACTATGCCCACGCCCAGTGGAAGCACTTAGCTCCATGCTGGTGAGAAGACCAGAAGACTAGCTAGGTGCCGAATGCGGCTGTTTGCTTTCGCCTCTCTTTTTGTACCCAATTCGCCGACTTTTCAGAATGAACTTGATCTTGTGCGTTTACCAAAAGAAAAACGGGGGGAAGTTTTCTTGTCTTGCGTCATTATCTCGCTTTCTGGTTTCATTTTTTTAGTAGGGCTCATGCCTACTGCCCCTTCCCCAACCGCCTCGTGAGTGGGGGCTGGGTGCCGTGCGCGCGTGCCAAGCATGACCGGGCCGGCCTCGAGCATGCAGAGGCTCCCCCAGGGGCCAGGGATGCGGCCACCACACGCGCACCTTGTCGTGGTCCGGTAGTTAGTCCCTAGCAAAGCACTCCAGGACAGGTCAACAGGCTCCTCGGGAGGCTCAGGCCCTCGCGAGCCTATGACAGGCCCGCCTTGAGAAGACAAGCGCTGCTGCGACGTCAGGGCTCACTCGAGACCGACAAAACCAAACATAAGTCATAACAACTACCCTGCTTGGGGTCGCAGACCTACTGGGTCGCACCACTGGCGCTACTTCAAAAGCATTTCATAATCACATGCATTGCAAGGGCCCCCCCTTTCAAAATGCTCTCACGAGGATGCATTCAAGGTTTGGTCATACAGGTTAAAGCAAAAGAAATGCAGGCCTAGCTAGATGCGCCTTATCCACCACCTCCATCTACGTTGCTCGCACTGCTCGCGTCACCGTGACCATCCTCTTCATCGTTGCTGCCTGCACCATCTGCTCCGGCCGCAATCACAACCATGTCATCCTCCCGAGCAAATTCTTCCACCAAGGCATCCACATGGTCATCCACCCACTGGGCCAGGTTGTCCTGAATAATCTTGGGCACGGGGGCTAGCATGGTGTTGAAGTCAAAGTGGGAATCATGGTTGAGAAGGTGACCGAAGACATGCGAGAATGCGTGCCCAAGAAGACCCCGGCTCCTCTCCGCAACAAGCTCACGGGCCCTCATGGCCCGATCCTCCAGGCGGGTCACGATGTTGGTGAAGAAGCTGAGGTGGCTAGCGTAATCGTTCTCGTGCGGGTGAGGAGCGCTCTCGTCGCAGATGGTGCCCAGGGCGCAGTTAGCTCTGGCCCTGAGATCTTGGAGCATCGAGGCGTGCTCACGCTGCAGCGCCAGGCAGCGATTCGCTTCATTCGTGGTCCTACTGCTAAAGAGAAGACAGTTCGTTGCAGGGAGAGGCCAAGGCAGACTTAGAAGAGACCTGAGCTTCTTTGGCATCCCTCTCACGCTGTTCAGCGGATTCCATCTTCACCTTCAGGGCGGTGGTCCTGCCCTCAAGCTCGGCTTTGAGCAGCCCCAGCTCCAGGCGATGCTCATCAGCCAGATCTGCACGTGCCTTCGTCACCCTCTGCTCAACCTCCAGCTGAACCCGGGCCTCTCGGGCGACGACGACATCCTCAGCCGTAGACACCTGGCGCTCCCTCACCTCTAGCCGTTCTGACGCCAGACTATGCTCCATGGCCTCTAGCACCAGGTCTTCCTAGCATCTCAGAAGCTCCGCCTCATGGAGGGGCGCTCCGACCGGAACATGGCCAGGAAGGCCCGCTGCGCCTCGATCTCCCGCTCAATGGCGACGTTTGAAGCCATGAGCTCCCTCTCTCACTCTTCGGCTTCCTCACGATGGTGCTTGGCAGCATCGGCCACCTCCAGGGCGCGGGTGCAGGCCTCGCAAGAAGTTGCAAGGGAAGCCACAATGCGTGCTTCAGCCCGATCGTGCTGAAGCTGCCCGAGGTTGATGGCGACCTTCAGTTGGTGCCATTCGCGCACCAACCGGTGGTCCTCTGCCTCACGGTGGGTGTCGACATCGGCAAGTTCTCCACCAAGCCAGATCATTGCACGCATCGCCTCACTGAAGAGCTTGAAGCGGACAGCACTGCACCCGCGCGTGAACTCCAACGTGCGGCCAAGCCCGTCTTTGGCTTGAGAGCTGCCGAAGGGGCGTGGGACGTCTCGCCTGCCTCCGACTGGGGGCTGGCCGATGCAACTTCACAGCCCAAAGACGAAGACGGCCTAAGGGGCACCCGACTGTGAGTGGTGATCAGTGGGAGAGCCTTCGATGCGCCCCTGCCCTCCAGGCCAGGTTGCAAAAGAAGGAGGCAGGAGGCTCAAGTCCGAGGCTCCCTGGCGGCACCCCAGCAGCCAGAGTTGGCCACGTGCCTTGTGCGAGAGCTGGGCGCGGGGGGCTGTGTGTCGGGATCGAGCCAGGATCCTCTGAAGGACGCCTCTCCTGAGGCTTCATCACCACGGGGACCCTGCGAGGCCTTGATCAGGAGAAAGCATGGTGCGCAGGAAGTCACTGGAATAACGTACTTACTCGTCCACAACTATGTACTTCCTCAGCTTTAGCGGCCGGTGGGCGTCACCATTGCAGCTCGGAGACCCCTTCCTCTTGCGGAGTGCTTCAAGATTCAGGCAAAGCCGGCCGGGCTTCGAGGGACGGTCCCTAGGAGTGGAAGAGCTCGGTGGGGATCCCTGGGCGGTAGCCCCAGGAGAGCCAGGATGTGCCTTCCCTTCAGCAACCACCTCGGAGTCGTTTCCCCGAGCCTTGGAAGTGGCTGCCTCATGAGCACCAAGTTGCCCCGACCCCGCGGTGCCCCCCTCAGGGCCTCAGGAGCCCGATCCTCCGGAGCACTCGATGATGCAGGGCCTCCGGAGGTCGCCTCATAAGCACCTGGTGGCGTGTGCCCCCTACTTCCACACATGGGGGGCACGCCACGGGGTCAAGGAGCAAGGGAGACACGAGAATAGGATTCTCGCGAGGCCCTTCAAGGCCCACTGGGCGTAACCCCCACTCGTCGAAGAGGAGCATCTGCTCCACGAAGGCCACCTTGTTCGAGCATTGGTAAAGGAGGCAACCTTTTCCTGGAAGCTCGACGGGTTTGGAGTCGCCCGTCAGGAGCTCGAGCACCTTGCTCAGCGTCTTGGAAGGCAGCAAAGGCTCTTGGAGCCTCATGGAGTCCTCAGCATCGGTGAAGGCCCACATCGGGCGGGAATGGTGCTAGAGCGGAGTGATGCGCCACCGGACAAATTCCTGCACCACCATTGATGCCATCACCCCAAGCCTCTGCAGCCCGACCAACCGCTTCCAGATGCGGGCAAGCCGATGGTCGACGAGCTTCACATGCCCCCAGCCAGAGCTGGGCACCGCTGGCGTGTGAGGGGTCAGAAGCAGGGGCTGCGCGTGCCAGCATCTATGAACAACCACTACTTCCAGAACCCCTTCGCATCTGGCGATAGCTCGAAGTCAATCCCCGAGTCGGTTATCACTGCGACAGCTTCGAAGGCCATGCACCCCGAGCGCTGGCAGGTGTCAACCAGACGGAGCAAGAAGAAATGACGAAACAAGGCCACAGAATGAGCAATGCCGACCATGGCCTCGCAGAGAAAAGCAAAAGCGGAAAGGAGGATGATGGAGCGGGGGTCCAGGTGCAGCAGGTGGATCTGGAAGTGCGAGACTATGGCATTGAAGAAAGGGGGAAAGGAGGAATCAGGCCTGCGAAGAGGGCATGGAGATGGATTGGAATCTCGGTGGCGCTCATGTCATCAGCGAGCCAAGATGCGGGCCGGATGGTCGTCACCTTCCACTCGTTGGAGTCAGCGGCAAGAGCTGGGCGGACCTTCCCCAGCCCCTCTTGGTTGATCATCATCGACCGCCCGAGCGCGGGCTCCAAGGCCGACGGGGGCTCGGCCAGAACGCGGGACTTCCCTCTCTTCTTCCTCTGTTGTGGGGCCATGGCGGAAGCTAGGAAGGGGGAACAACGTTGGCACCAGATCTACACAAAGAATTGCAGGTTTGGGGAGAGAAGGAGCAAGGGCCAAGCGCGACAATCTACAAGGGCGGACTGCTCTGGCTACGGGCGGCCGCCAGGCTTGGCGGATTTCAAGGCAGCATGGGGAAGTGGAGACACCCACGTCCAATCAATCGCCACGTGTCGTTCAAGGCTACAGGCGGTTAGTGCCCGCGGTGCTCCGCACTTACCCTTTGGCTTTTCCTAGAAGCCAACTGTCAGTGTCAAAACCGGCGGATCTCGGGTAGGGGGTCCCGAACTGTGCGTCTAGGCGGATGGTAACAGGAGACAAGGGGCACGATGTTTTACCCAGGTTCGGTCCCTCTTGATGGAGGTAAAACCCTACGTCCTGCTTGATTAATATTGATGATGTGTGTTACAAGAGTAGATCTACCATGAGATCAAGGAGGCTAAACCCTAGAAGCTAGCCTATGGTATGATTGTTCCTATGGACTAAAGCCATCCGGTTTATATAGACACCGAGAGGGATAGGGTTACACAAAGTCGGTTACAATGGTAGGAGATCTACATATCCGTATCGCCAAGCTTGCCTTCCACGCCAAGGAAAGTCCCATCCGGACACGGGACGAAGTCTTCAATCTTGTATCTTCATAATCTTGGAGTCCGGCCGACCATGATAGTTTGGCTATCCGGACACCCCCTAGTCCGGGACTCCCTCAGTAGCCCCCGAACCAGGTGTCGGTGTCAAAACCGGCGGATCTCGGGTAGGGGGTCCCGAACTGTGCGTCTAGGCGGATGGTAACAGGAGACGAGGGACACGATGTTTTTACCCAGGTTCGGGCCCTCTTGATGGAGGTAAAACCCTACGTCCTGCTTGATTAATATTGATGATGTGGGTTACAAGAGTAGATCTACCACGAGATCAAGGAGGCTAAACCCTAGAAGCTAGCCTATGGTATGATTGTTGTTCGTCCTATGGACTAAGGCCATCCGGTTTATATAGACACCGGAGAGGGCTAGGGTTACACAGAGTCGGTTACAAAGGTAGGAGATTTACATATCCGTATCGCCAATCTTGCCTTCCACGCCAAGGAGAGTCCCATCCGGACACGGGACGAAGTCTTCAATCTTGTATTTTCATAGTCTTGGAGTCCGGCCGATGATGATAGTTCGGGTATCCGGACACCCCCTAGTCCGGAACTCCCTCAGTAGCCCCTGAACCAGGCTTCAATTATGACGAGTCCGGCACGCATATTGTCTTCGGCATTGCAAGGCGGGTTCCTCCTCCGAATAATTTATAGAAGATTGTGAACACCAGGATAGTGTCCGGCTCTGCAAAATAATTTCCACATACCATTGTAGAGAGAATAATATTCACACAAGTTCAATCTGCTGACGTATTCCGTGGCGTGACGTCACACCACAACCAAGCCTTTATTTGAAACGTTTTTATTGTACCACTTCAGCGCGTTTAGCGAAGCGGTTTCCTTGGCACGTCCTATCGAAGCAAAGATCGTGTTCCCCTTATTCCGGGATTCCCATCAATACGGATGTGGGTAACCCAACCGCGCCCGTTGCCACGCCCCCTCCATCGAAGGCGGGTTCCAAACGGTCACAGGGACGGCTCTTGGTATTCTTCCTCTTTATAATGAGACCAAGGCCCGTTCTTTTTATTCAATCTTCTATCGAATCCGCCCCTCTCCCTGAGTTCCAACACCCAGGGCTCCGAATTCAGGTACCTTCGATCCTCGACAATGTCCGGTCCTGATCTACGAGGCCAGTGGACGTGCTAAAGCTAAGAGAGGCCAGGTATTTAACCTACGAGATTTCGCATAGGCTGCCTGCCCGAGGGCAAGTTATCCCAACTCCCGAGCCTGGCGAGATCGTCGTGTTCATGTCTCAGTTCCGTCGGGGTTTAGGCTTCCCGACGGATCCCTTCATGAGGGGCTCATGTTTTACTATGGGCTGCAATTCCACGACCTGGCTCCGGAGTCCATCCTCCATATCTCGTCATTCATTGTCGTTTGTGAAGCCTTCCTCCGCACTACCCCTCACTTCGGCTTATGGCTCAAAACCTTCAACGTGGAGCCGAAGATGATTGAGGGGCGTCAGGCAGAGTGCGGCGGGGCGGTTATAAGCAAGAGGGCCGAAGCTCCATGGCCCAAGGGCTCTTTCCAAGAGGAGCTCGGCTTGTGGCAACAGGAGTGGTTTTATATCACCGCTCCCCGAGGCAGCAGGCAAAAGCCGCCGCCCGTCTTTCGCTCAGGCCCTCCACAGCAGCTGACGTCATGGGTCAACAAGGGGCGTGACTGGGGATCGCCAAAAGACGTCCCCCTGTTGCAGGACCGGATTCAAGTCCTCCAAGAAAGGGAGATCAATTTGGTCGCAGTGGTGCAGGTCATGTTGATCCGGCGCCTACTGCCCTGCAAACGTCGCCCCCTCCGCCTGTGGGAATTTAATCCGGAGGGTCCGCGAGCTCTTCAACACTTCATGGGTTTGACTCCCATGGAGATGTATAAACTGTTCTTCGGATCGCAAGAGACGCATTCGGAATTGACCGAGGACGCTGGCCTAAGCTGCAATCGCCCGGATACTCAAGTAAGTAGCCCTGTGTCCGGACACACCATCCATTTATTTATCGTGAGCTTGCCTTTTAACCAGCTATCCTTGGACAGGAGTGGATAGCGCAAGCAAAACTGATACGGTGTCCGGCCCCCCTCCCTGAGACCATGCAGGATCCCGTGTTAATCAAAATGTTGGAGGTTGCACCTTCAAATGAGGGCGAAGGGGGACACGGGGAAACTGTCACTTCTGCCAAGGGGGCGTTTAGTAAGGGAGGAATCGAGAGTCCCTCCTTCCAGGGGGAGAAGCGGAACGCTTCCGAAGACCCGAAGGCCAAGGCCTCAAAGCGGGGAAAGAAATCTGTACCGGAAGGTCCCGCGCCAGAAAGCGCCCCGGCCGTACTGTCTCCTCGGAGGAATCAGCCCTCTAACGAGCCGTAAGTAAAAAGGGGGATTTTATAATTATTAGACACCGCTACTTAATGTCTAAAGGTAACCGAAGTTTTTACCTTGTAGTTCGGATCTCAGCCCATCTCAGCACAGCTCATCTTTGGGAGACCTTCGTCCGGAGATGATGGAGAGCAAAACGCCTCCATCTGCCGCCCCATCGCACGGGGCGGACGACCCTGAGGTGTCGTCACGGAGGGCCTCCCCGAGTCCGGCGGGGCCGGAGAGTTCGGCACCCATTGGAGTACGGCCGGTGGAGCTGCAGGATTTGCTTAATAGGGCGTCCATCTCAGAAGATCACCGCACATTAATGGGTAATGTGATTGAGAGGATCTCATCCACCGAAAGCGGGTTGTATGAGGCCTTCGGAAGTTTACTGATGGGATTTGAGGTACGCAAAAAATGACATACCTGTTGACAGTTTTGCACATGAAATGCGCCCTATATAGTAGCCCCTAAGACTTGGTATGCTGTCGAAAACGGCAGCGTGCCTAGGATCATAATATCAGTTATTAACTATCGCCTTTCCTATGTAGGTGGCGAAACGTTCGGTGGCAAGCTGAACTGATGGATTCGCCAAGCTGAAGAAGCAGCTCGACGCTGCAGATGCGGACATCTCGCTGGTCAATAAACGAATTGATGAGTCACAAGGTATGTGATTGCGCCGCGGTCGCTTAGTAAGGGAGCTGATGCCCATTCCTTACAAGTTGTATGCTTGATGCAGATGGTGCTGCTACTGTGGAAGACCTTCGAGCAGAACTTGCTCGGGCCAAGGAGCAAGCCAGAAAAAGCGAGGCGGCTGCCTTGAAGGCAGCGGAAGAGCTAGAAGCCGAGAAGGCTGCTCACTGCCGAAGCAGGGAGGAGATGGCCGGAATGGCCATGAAATTAAAAGTTGCTACCGACCGCCTGGAGGTTCTTGAAGGAGAACTCCGAGCGGAGCAAGAGGACCTGAAGAAGGCCGATGCCGAAGCCAAGGATGCCCGTAGTGCGATGCGGGCTATGAAGGAGGAACTGCGTTAGGTCGGAGACATTGTGGCTGGAAAGCCCTTTATGCTGCGTAGGAAGTTCACGGATCCGAAGTATGCTCAGCTGGGCCGATTGTACGGTGCGGAGGATCCTTATCTGGACTTGGCGGCGAGTGCGGCTGACGCAGTCGTGCACTTTCGAAGCCAGGAGGATCACGAAATGGAAGAGCTTTTCTGGTCTCAATTCCATAGTCCGGAGCGTCCACTTCCGTTGAGTGATCGGCTGGTTGAGTGGGCTGAGCTGAATAGATTGTCCGGACTGGCCATGACGGATGTGGTAACTCATCTGTGGCCGAAAAGGCCCAAGCCGAAGAGTTATTTTGGCTTGTTGCAGCAATTCCTTGGGGCAGTGCCGCATATTAAGGCGATGAAGCGGTCGGCATGCATAGAAGGTGCGCGGATGGCTCTCGCCCGTGGTAAAACATACTGGGCGGAGATGGATGCCACCGCTGTTGCATCCCGGGGTTCGGACAAAAGCCGATTCCCCACCGAGCATTACTTTGAGGAAGTCCTGCAGGGCGCTCGTATAATAGAGTCGCAGTGCTCGAAAGATGTTATGTTTGAATGACATGTATGATTTCTAAGATCATGTTTATAATGCAATGACTTTTTATACTTGTGTGTTCAAGTATTGAACTATCTCCTGTGCGGCCGTATATGTATGTATAATCTGAAAGATGGCAGTCTTTGGCTTCAGCCCCCACGCACATGGTGCGGGGGTGTTTGCAAAAAGAAAAACGCTTTTTCACACTTAATCCAATGTCTTGGTCCTTTTAAGGAGGTGATAGCATAGCAAACTAGGCAACCGGACTATAATGCTTTATCACTTTCACTTAGCCATAGGAGCTCGAATGTGGGGCTACTATATAGCCCCTGATGGCACCGTGCTTCTCCGAACTTGGGGCGCGTATGTGCCTGACCGGGAAGCGGTCCTTCGTCAAAGCGGAGGAATTCTAAACATTCCAATGGTCGATCGAGTGGTTGACCAGTCTCTCGCTATATCATGACAGTCAGTTTTCGGCTTTCTCTACTGAGGTGCTCTCCCGGCCGAACCGGGGCACAATCGCAGTAGTTCTCCTGGTGCCGTGTTAGCCGATGATACGGAACGTAAGGCAGCAAAACATAGGAGCCGGGCAAACCCAACATTTGACCAAAGACATGATTCGGAGATGATGCATATAAGGCCTAACTCGAGACGCCGAACACTCCCTGAGGTGTTCGGTCTTTATGATATCAGGCAAAATAAAGCCCTAAGCCCCTAGTGTCCAGGTACAGGCGGGAACTTCTGACGCGGCCGATGCCAAAACGCCAGCCTCCTCCTCGGCTCTGGTAGGAAACCGGGGGATGTGTATCAACAAGAGACAGTGAGAAAGGTTTACGCAGGGTCTTAATCTGAAAAGAATCCTTGCAACGGGTCCCTACTGCACGTCTACGCCTGTGTCTCCGTTGTGCTGTATCCTGGACGGGTATAGCACGTGCTTCATCTGTAAAAGAGAAGGACTTAGTTTCTAAGAAATATCGTGCAAAAAGTGTATCAAAATAAAGTATACTTTGGAAGATGAAGAAAGTTGAGCTTTATTGGCTTTCATCATTTACGCACGCGGCCCCCTAAAAAAAGGGGTATGCGGCTGGGAAGCCCCTTGCCGGACTCGTCTAACCATGTCCGAGGTCTAAATGACCTATTTTTAGGGGCTTTAACCTGCAAGGTCGGAATAATGTGTGGCTGTCTAGGTAGCCGCACATTCTCCGTGGTCGAGAGACACCTGGAGTTTTTAAGAATATGCCACGTGGACCGGGCATTTTTAAGCGTAAGAGACGCGTAATGCGGTATTGCATGAAAGCGCGCAAAAGCTGCACTCTCCAGTAGTGCTTAAGGGCTACTGCTAAATGGGGCGATGGAGGGTGAGCTTTTCGCGATGGAGGTTGTCGGATGAACCGAACACGACCCCTCGTGGTACAGAGCCTGTAAAATTGGCTAAAAAAGGCCTGGCGTCACTCCTTTGAAGGAAGTGCTGCTATAATGAATATTGGTGGGTTCTATCCCCAGTCTGCGGACTTTGTCCTGGTATAGCAGGGGCCACGCTGCGTGTTATCACGTGAAGTGAGTTCACTGTTTTGACTTCTAATGGGAAAGTCTTTTGGTTTCCGGAGCGTTGCTTTTGGGTTTCGTCACTGTCACTTGGTGTGTCGAGCCCTTTGTGTTCGGCGTTAAGTCGGCCGGACTGCTTGAAGACCCAACAATCTCTGTGGGTATGGTTTGCAGGCTTCCCGGAGGTACCGTGTATTTGACACAGTCTATCCGGAATCTTGTTGAGGTTGGATAACTCGTCACTGTTATCCTTTAAGGGCAGTGTTTTGTTGTTCGGCCGAGAGCTTTTGAATCCGGCGTTGACCGCCGTACTATTTGGGCCATTCTCCTTGTTCCAGCGCTGATCTTTTTTGCGTTGTGATTTCCCATTTCCATCCCTGATTTCGGATGTACTCGGGTCGCTGGTGCTGCATCTAGCTAACCAGCTGTCTTCCCCCGCACAAAAGTGGGTCATGAGACTTGTTAGTGAGGCCATTGTTCTTGGTTTTTCCTGGCCGAGGTGTCTGGCGAGCCATTCGTCTCGGGCGTTGTGTTTGAAAGCTGCCAAGGCTTCAGCGTCCGGACGGTCGACTATTTGGTTCTTTTTAGTGAGGAACCTGTTCCAGAATTTGCGTTCTGATTCTCCGGGCTGTTGACTTATGTGACTTAAATCATCTGCATCCAGAGGCCGGACATAACTCCCCTGAAAATTTGCTCCAAACACATCCTCAAGCTCTTCCCAACTCCCAATCGTATTTTCTGGGAGGCTTTTAAGCCAATGCCGGGCCGGCCCTTTGAGCTTGAGGGGAAGGTATTTTATGGCATGGAGATCGTCTCCTCTTGCCATGTGTATGTGTAGGATATAATCCTCAATCCAGACTCCGGGGTCTGTTTTTCCGTCGTATGCCTCTATGTTTATGGGTTTAAATCCCGCTGGAAATCCATGATCCAGTACCTCGTCGGTAAAACATAGTGGGTGTGCGGCGCCCCTGTATTTGGGTGTGCCGTTGTCTTCAAATGCTCGGCTGGTTGTGTTACTTCCTGGAGTCTTCTTTTTTGGCCCATAGATAGACCTGGCCGGGTTATCCTTTTTCTGAAGATCTTTATGGTGATCATGTGCCGGCTTGTGTGTGGCGCCCCGTGTTGCTCTTGGCCTGTCATCTGGTCGTCTATCCGGCCAGGCGGCCCCTTTCTTTTTTGACTGCGGGGGCTCGAAGGCCTCCTCGTCAAATTCGGGCAACAACTTGCGCTTCGGGTAGCTCTTTGTCTGGTGACTAGTGCCATATTTATCTGCGGTGTTGAGTACTTTGCTCCATCTTATTCTGAGTGTGTCTTCCGCTGTTTTGAGCTTCCGCTTTTGCTTCTTCAAACTTCTTGCAGTGGCGACAAGCCTGTTATGGAGATTCGTATGCTCTGGTGATGTGAGATCATCTTCGCCGGGGATGGGTTGCTTGTCCGGTTCATGTCCGGCTAGCTGCTTGTTGACGTGTGCGTCGTCCACTGCTTCACCCTGCTCTAGGGCCGGGTCCATATGGGTACCGTTTTTGTCGATGCCGGTCTTCGGGCGGCGCTTGCGTCGCCGCTTTGTTTGTCTGTTGGGGGAGTTGTGCTTCGCCACGTCCCGTTTTTCCTCATTGTCGCTTCCTTTTGGTGTGTCCACCATGCATACGTTGTAGGATGGGGTGGCTTTCCTGCGCCCGTTAGGCGCTGGTTCTTGGTCGTCTCCGGCATCGTCGTCCATACTGTCAATGTCCTTAGAGTCGTAATCTAGCATGTCGGTTAGGTCGTCGACAGTGGCTACCAAGTGGGTGGTGGGTGGGCTCTGAATTTCTTCGTCGTCCGCATCCCAACCATCCTGGCCGCAGTCCGGCCAGGCCTCTCCTGATAACGAGAGGTACTTTAGCGAACTCAAGATGTCGCCAAAAGGTGAGTGTTGAAAGATGTCCGCCACGGTGAACTCCATGATCGACGCTCAATCGGATTTGATTGGAGGGGGCGCGGGAGGTCCGGAGTCCGGCAAGGAGTCTGGCACCTCGGAGTCACGGGCTTCATGGGGGACAAGATCGGTGTTCGGCTCTATCGCCATAGAGGTTGCAGCCCCCGAGGTGGTGTCTAGCCATCCATCCTTGGTGTGCGCAGCTGGCTCCGAGTCGAAGATCGGAGCGGGTTCGAGTGCGGCCTCCAGGGTACTGTCCAGCTGCAGTGCTAAATCATGCCCATCGTGATAGTACAGCACGATCGGCTGTGGCTCGAATCCGCCGAGGATCAAGTCCCCACGGATGTCAGCCGTGAAGTTCAAACTTCCAAATCTGACCTGACGGCCAGGGGCGTAGCCTTCGATCTGCTCCAGCTGGCCAAGCAAATTGGCCCGCAGTGCGAAGCCGCCGAATACGAAGATCTGTCCGGGGAGGAAGGTCTCATCCTGGACTGCATCGTCGTTGATGATCGAAGAAGCCATCGAGCCTATCGGTGACGACACAGAGGAACTCTCAATGAAAGCACCAATGTCGGTGTCAAAACCGGTGGATCTCGGGTAGGGGGTCCCGAACTGTGCGTCTAGGCGGATGGTAACAGGAGACGAGGGACACAATGTTTTTACCCAGGTTCGGGTCCTCTTGATGGAGGTAAAACCCTACGTCCTGCTTGATTAATATTGATGATGTGGGTTACAAGAGTAGATCTACCACGAGATCAAGGAGGCTAAACCCTAGAAGCTAGCCTATGGTATGATTGTTGTTCGTCCTATGGACTAAGGCCATCCTGTTTATATAGACATCGGAGAGGGCTAGGGTTACACAGAGTCGGTTACAAAGGTAGGAGATCTACATATCCGTATGGCCAAGCTTGCCTTCCACGCCAAGGAGAGTCCCATCCGGACACGGGACGAAGTCTTCAATCTTGTATTTTCATAGTCTTGGAGTCCGGCCGATGATGATAGTTCGGCTATCCGGACACCCCCTAGTCCGGAACTCCCTCACCAGGCTTCAGCGATGACGAGTCCGGCGCGTACATTGTCTTCAGTGTTGCAAGGCGGGTTCTCCTTCAAACTTCATGTTCCTGTCGAATAGTGTCCGGCTTCCTTATAAATGTTGCGCTCCTTGGCTTCTACGCCCAATAATGGCCTTCTTCCACGTGTCATATGAATGCGAAAAGCTAGGGTATTTTTACATTTTACCCCTTAGCCGTGCGAACGAGCCGCCTATAAGAGAGGCGAGGATCTAGATCCAGCTCACACCATCCTCCATCCGCAAGTTCTCATCGAAGTGCTTCTGACAAAAATCCTATCATGGATAGTGGACGCGGCTCCTCCTCTCGCGCTCCCAGCCCTAAGCCAGGAGATTGGGGGAGATGCTCAGTTCCACACAGCAAGCTAGTGGCGCTCCAAACCGAGGGATATCTTCCCCCAGCTTTCATGGTTCCGGTTCGAGCCGGACTGGCCACCTTCAAGGGTGGAAAACAGGCGGAGAGCGTCCCCAACCCTTCCAAAGGAGAGCGGGTATGCTTCGTCCCTTATCTAATAAGGGGACTCGGATTTCCCATACATCTGTTTCTCCGGGGGCTCCTGGAGTTCTACGGACTCCAGCTTCACCACCTCACACCTGCCTCCATTTTGCACATCGCGGGCTTTATAGCTCTTTGCGAGCTGTTCCTGGGCATCGAGCCCCATTTTGCGCTGTGGAAGAGATTGTTTTGCCTCGTACCCCATTCTTATGAGGGGTCGATATATCAAGTGGGCAGAGCCGAAATATGGTGCATCGCCGGGACCGGATATCTATCCGGCACCCCGAAGAAGGCATCCGAAGTTCTATATGGAGGACGCCCCTCTGCCGGATCCAGTTCGGATCGGCCTCCCGAAGTTCAGCAATGCTCCCTTGAAGAAACGCCTGATTTGGCGCCCGCGGAGCCCTCAACGGGAGGATGATGGGAGCGTCCATTATCTGATGGGCCGGATTAGGTTACTGGCCCACTCTGGATTGACCATGATTGGAATCATGGCCACGTGCATTATGTGAGGGGTGCAGCCACTCCAATATAGGGGCCACCCTATGTGGGATTTCAACGGGGAAGACGATGCCACCCGTCATGGCCGCAGAGGGCCGGGCTCGGCAGCCGATCTGGCAAAGATCCTGTCCGGCTTGTACAAGGGGGAGGAGGAGGACTTCCTCTGCACGAATCCATTGAACGGATTCTCCATGAATAACCCTCGGAGCTGGGTAAGCGGACGTTTATCTACCCGATCCATACTTCCAAAGTCAAGTATCTTACTTTGAGATTTCGACGCAGGAGCTGCGCCGGGATGTGGAGGGCATACAAAGCCTAACTCCACAGCCCAAGGATCCGGAACGATCTCTTGATCCGACCTCCAAAGAGGATCCGGACATAAAGGTGGAGCTGATCGACGGGGTGTTCCACCCACTTAGCATGGACAATGCCCTAGTCGCCATTACGGCTGAGTACCCCGGTTTGTTTCCGGCCTCCCAGGTGACTACGACCGAGGTCTTGACACCATCATTTGATCTATGCTCAATTCTGACCATCCTATACTGATGGTGCATCGCAGGAGGTGCCTTTAAGGCGGGAAGCCGAACCTGCGGCGGCTGACCAGCAAGGGTCAGTTCGGCCCAGCAGGCGGAAGAGAAGTGCGACGCGAATCGAAACGTCGCCGCAATGGTACGGTGCACCGTTGTTTTTAAAGGAAGGATCCCTAGGAGGTATATTAATGCTCATAACTTTTTCCAGGAGAAAGAGCGCTCGCCGGAAAGTGTCCGGAGAGGTTGCCAATCAAGCCTCCGCCAGCCATGCTCCATCGCGTGGTCCGGAAGTGGAGGCGAACACAAGGCAAGAGCCGGATGCTCCTCCGACGGAGGATGCCAACAGGCTGTCCGCCACCCGGTCTGAGGTGGAGAGCGCCATGAATCACAGGCGTCGCCGGACAGTTCTTCGTGACGCGTGTTTCTCCCCGGAGGCGTTGAATGCCTTTGATGCGGGAAACGCGCACCTCCGTGCTGCTCAAGATGGTTTAACCAGAGCCATGGAGCAGTATGTGAAGGACATACGGGTAAGTAATTTTAATAGTTATATATGCTAGTAGCCCCCGAGACTTAAAATAGTTAAAATAACTGATTTAAGGATCATTTATTATGCAGGATCTTACGGAGAAGAATACCCACCTGTCCCAGGAGCTCCAAGAGTGCAAGGCCCAACTTGAGGCCGCACTAGCCACCACAGGGGAGCCACAGAGACCCCCGCTAGTAATATGTACTTCGAAAAGATAAGTAGTTAACAAAGTGCGGCGTGTGCGTAAATCTGACAATAATATTGCAGAGGGTGCCAGACTAGATCCGGACAAGCAACAGCTACTGCGTCAGCTAAAGGCCGGCGAGAGGGTGCTTATGAAGGTGCAGCAGGAGAGGAACAAGCTCCAAGATGCCCACACCCAGCTAGGAGAAGAGCTGAAAGATGTTCGGGCCCAGCTGTCTGGCTCCGTGAAGGAGAATCAGCGGCTTCGTCGCGGCATTTATAGTAAGTGCTTGAGCAAATTCCTTTGAAAAGAAGAATTCGGCGAGGAAGTCGATTGACAGAAATGTGTCTTTAGGTGTGCTCACAGGTCGCCCTGCGGAGGAAATGCCCGGTTCAATGGGTGACCAACTTCCCGAGCTGGTGCAACTGCTCGAACGTGTTCGGCAGGCGATGAGTGGCGTCGTTCAGGCCTTATAGCCTTCCGTCTTCCTACCCGAGGGCCTTAGAGGGCTTGCTGAGAAGCTTCAGGGAGCACGGCAACGCCTCCGTCTGTGGAAGATATCGGCCTGCCGTCAAGGCGCCAGGGAGGCCTGGGCCATGGTGAAGACGCGGTACCCGAAGGCTGACCCAAACCACATGGCCGAGGTCGGACCTGCGGGGCCTGATGGGAAGGAGATCCCTGTGAGCTTGATGTACGGCCAAGTAGAGCTGGCCGCGAAATATTCCCAACAGGACTGTAAATTAGACAGCCTGTTAGATGGGATTGAAGAGGAGTACAATCAGTCAGTTTGACGATGTAATTTGAAATGACATGTAAAATGCCTTCTAGCCGGATTGTAGATCGTTTGTCTTTGCGGACCTTTTCGCTTCAACCTCGGGACCCAATAGTCCGGAGTGTGTCCGAATACCCTTACGGTTATAGAAGAACCGGGGCATGCATGGAGACAAGGCGTCGGGGTCATAATTGCTTTATCAGACAAGTGCCCAACTAGCTATGTTATATTACATGGTTAGTAAGAAACATCTTCCAGGGAGAATAGTTTCGTTAAGGGTTCCTTTCCCTGGGAGGCATGCCCTAAAGTGCATGTCCGGACTGCGAAAATAGCAGAAAAAGCATCTGGGGGCAAATAAATAAGTAAGTAATAAATCATCTTTCAAGTCACCGACCGAATATTCTCTTAAGAACGCTAGCTTTCGGCTTCACCCAGTCTGAGGTACACATCCGGCTGACCCGGCAGTAACAATCGCAGAGGTGCTCCCTTTACCTCCTAGCCGAACAATCGGGAACGTAGGGGTAAGCACAGGAGCCAGGCAACCCAGCTTGGCCAAAACTTAAGTCATATCGATGCATATAATGGTGAATAAAAGGTACATGCGGAAGTATGACACATGTGTTGGGCATGAAGCCCGTATAAATAAGCTTCTGTTAAAGAAGCCCCCAGGTATAATGAGTGCTAGGAGCACATCAAGTGTGTGCGAATTAATGCGCAAATCAGCCTATAAAAGGTGTTGAAAAAAAAGGTGGGAAGAAGGAGGGGGACGAGAGACAGTGAAAATGTAAAAAGGTGGACGGAGGAGTGAGACAGACTCTGAGTCCGGCGTTAGGCGTAGAATCTTCGGAGACGGGCTGCGTTCCATGGGTTCGGCTCGAGTCGATTGTCAGATGCGTTACGTAGACGGTATGCTCCGCCGGTCAGGACTTGGTCGATGATGAAGGGACCGTCCCACTTGGGCTTAAGTTTGTCCTTTTTCTTGTCCGGCAGGCGTAGAACAAGTTCGCCAACATTGTAAGTTTTGGCCCGTACTTCTCTGCTTTGATACCTTCGAGCCTGCTACTGATAGAATGCAGAACGAGCTTTTGCCACGTCCCGCTCCTCTTCGAAGGCGTCCAAACTATCCTGCCGATCCAACTCGGCTTCTCTTTCTTCGTACATGCACACGCAAGGTGAGTCATGAATTATATCGCAGGGCAGAACTGCCTCTGCGCCGTATACCATAAAAAATGGTGTGAATCCGGTAGTGTGGTTTGGCGTGGTCCGCAGCCCCCAGAGTACGGAGTCGAGCTCCTCTACCCAGTGTGTGTTAGATTCCTTGAGGGACCGCACTAGTCTGGGTTTGATGCCGCTCATGATTAGACCATTTGCTCGCTCGACTTGAACGTTAGTTTGGGGGTGATAGACTGGAGCATAGTCGAGCTTGATGCCCATGTTTTTGCACCAGAGTTTAACCTCGCCGGCCATGAAATTCATGCCGTTATTAGTGATGATGTTGTGGGGGACGCCGAAATGGTGTACTACCCCGGATATGAAGTCTATCACAGGTCCGGATTCTGCCGTTTTAACCGGCTTGGCCTCTATCCATTTGGTGAATTTGTCCACCATGACCAATAAGTATTTGTGCTTGTTGGTTCCCACTTTAAGGGGTCCAACCATGTCAAGCCCCCAGACCGCGAACGGCCAGGTGATGGGTATAGTTTTGAGGGTGGTGGGTGGCATGTGGCTCTGATTAGCAAAGAGATGGCAACCGACGCATCGTTGGACTAAGTCCTGAGCATCTGCCCGGGCTGTCGGTCAATAAAATCCTGTACGGAAGGCCTTGCCAACAAGGGCCCGGGCTGCAGCATGGTTCCCGCCGAGTCCGGCGTGAATTTCAGCCAGGAGATTTCGCCCTTCCTCTTCGGAGATACACCTTTGAAGGACTCCGGTTGTGCTTTTCTTATAAAGTTCTCCCTCATGGACCTTGTAGGCTTTAGATCGCCGAACTATGCAGCGGGGCTCATTTTGGTCTTCGGGTAGTTCCTGCCTGATTAAGTAGGCTAGGAATGGTTCCGTCCACGGGGCAATTACTGCCATTATTTCGTGGGATGAAGGTGTTATTTCATTGGCTGAGCCGCCGATTGTGTCATTATGGTCTGAGTTAGGTGATGCAGCTAGTTCCGGATTGTTATTTCCGGACTCCTCTTCCCATAATACGGATGGCTTAAAGAGCCGTTCCAGGAAGATGTTTGGAGGGACGACGTCTCGTTTTGCGCCGATGCGTGCTAACATGTCTGTTGCCTGGTTATTATCCCGGGCTACATGGTGGAATTCGAGTCCTTCAAACCGAGCTGATATTTTTAGGACGGCGTTGCGGTAAGCTGCCATTTTTGGATCTTTGGCGTCAAAGTCTCCATTTACTTGGGATATTGCAAGGTTTGAATCCTCGCGCACCTCTAGGCGTTGAATGCCCATGGAGATTGCCATCCGGAGGCCATGTAGAAGGGCCTCATATTCGGCTGCGTTGTTGGAGTCCATGTACATTATTTGAAGTACGTATTGGACTGTGTCTCCAGTTGGGGACGTCAAGACGACGCCAGCCCCCAAGCCAGCCAACATTTTGGATCCGTCGAAGTGCACGATCCAATTGGAGTATGCGCCGTACTCTTTAGGGAGTTCGGCTTTGGTCCATTCGGCGACGAAGTCAGCCAGAACTTGCGACTTTATAGTTCGCCATGGTTTGTAGGTTATGTCAAATGGTAAGAGCTCAATGGCCCATTTTGCAATCCTGCCCGTTGCGTCGCGATTGTTTATAATATCGTTGAGAGGTACTTCGGAGGCCACCATTATGGAACACTCTTGAAAGTAGTGTCGCAGCTTCCGGGATGCCATGAACACCGCATACGCTATCTTTTGATAATGTGGGTATCGGGACTTGCATGGAGTTAAGACAGTGGATACGTAGTACACTGGTTTTTGAAGAGGGAATCTATGCCCTTCTGTTTCTTGTTCGATGACGAGTACCGCGCTGACAACTTGATGTGTTGCTGCGATATATAATAACATAGGTTCGCCCAGGTTGGGTGCGGCTAGGACCGGATTTGTTGCCAGTATGGCCTTGATTTCTTCGAGTCCGGCCGTGGCAGCATCCGTCCATTCGAAGTGTTCGGTGCGCCGGAGGAGGCGATAGAGGGGCAGAGCAGAGCCTTTTCTCCCGAACGGGAGATGAAGCGTCTTAGAGCCGCTATGCACCCAGTTAGTTTTTGTATTTGCTTGAGGTCTTTTGGGATATCCAATTGTGACAGAGCTCGGATCTTGGCTGGGTTTGCTTCAATTCCTCTACCAGATACAATGAAGCCCAAAAGCTTTCCGGCTGGTACTCCGAAGACACATTTTTCTGGGTTGAGCTTAATGTCATATGCTCGGAGGTTGTCAAATGTCACCCTCAAGTCGTCTACTAGAGTTTCGACGTGTTTGGTCTTGACGACCACATCGTCTACGTATGCCTCTACTATTTTGCCTATCTGGGTAGCCAGACATGTCTGAATCATGCGCTGATATGTTGCGCCGGCGTTTTTGAGTCCGAAGGGCATTGTGTTGAAGCAGAATGGACCATATGGAGTAATGAATGCCGTTGCGGCCTGGTCTTTCTCTGCCATCTTTATTTGATGGTATCCGGAGTATGCGTCGAGGAAGCACAATGAATCGTGCCCTGCGGTAGCATCGATGATTTGGTCGATGCGAGGGAGAGGGAAAGGGTCCTTTGGATAGGCCTTGTTAAGGTCTTTGAAATCAACGCAGAGGTGCCAGGATTTGTCCTTTTTTGGTACCATTACTAGGTTGGCTAGCCAGTCCAGATGTTTTATATCTCTGATGAATCCGGCTTCTAAGAGTTTGGCTAGCTCCTCTCCCATTGCCTGTCTTTTTGGTTCGGAAAATCGCCAAAGAGCTTGTTTGACTGGCTTGAATCCTTTTAGGATATTTAGGCTGTGCTCTGCCAGCCTGCGTGGGATTCCTGGCATGTCTGAAGGGTGCCAGGCAAAAATGTCCCAATTTCCCCGAAGGAATTCTTGTAGTGCGGCTTCTACATCAGGATTTAATTGTGCCCCAATGGATGCCGTCTTTGCGGGGTCCGTTGGATGGACCTGAAATTTGACTATTTCGTCTGCTAGTTTAAAAGAGGTGGACTTGGTCCTCTTATCGAGTATCACATCGTCCCTATCCACCGTGGAGCGCAGCGCAGTTAGTTCCTCTACCGCTAGGGCTTCGGATAATGCCTCTAGGGCTAGTGCGGCTGTCTTATTTTCAGCGCGGAGTGCTGTATCTGGATCACTGGCGAGAGTGATTATTCCATTGGGTCTGGGCATTTTGAGCTTCATGTACCCGTAATGGGGTATAGCTTGGAAGATTGTGAATGCCTCTCGCCCTAACAAAGCGTGGTATCCACTGCCGAATGGGGCCACTTGGAACGTGACCTTTTCGGACCTGTAATTGTCCGGCGAACCGAACACTACATCTAGTGTGATTTTTCCCGTGCAGCGTACTTCTCGACTAGGGATTATTCCCCTGAAGGTTGTGCTGCTTCGCTCAATGCGGCTCCAGTCAATTTCCATTTTTTAAGGGCTTCCTCGTAGATGAGGTTTAATCCGCTGCCGCCATCCATGAGTACCTTGGTAAGACAAAAGCCGTCCACTATCGGACTGAGGACCAATGCAGCTGGTGCTCTAGCTGTTCGGAATTTAGGTTCGTCGCTGGCATTGAAGGTGATAGCCGTGTCGCTCCATGGATTTGTTGTTGCTACTTGGTAGACTTCGGCGAGGCTGCGGATTGTTCGTTCCCGCATGTTATTTGATGTGAAAGTCTCGAGACTATTAATACCGTACTGGTATTGCTGGGCTGGTTGCCCGGGGCTAAAAAGCCTTCGCCACTTTTGGCCACCTGCCGTAATATCCAACATGCTCGAAGGCTATGTGTTGGGGTGGCGCCCTCCGTACTGTGGATTTTGCAGGGTCCGTTGAGCCATCCCTCTAGTACGGTTCCGTACCCTTTAGGGGTTTTTTGCTTTTTGGTTTTTAACCTAGGTGCTTGAGTATGACGCACCCTTTTATTTCAGATTAGGGTTGTATTCAGGGCTGGATTGTCCCAAAACCTAGTTTCGGTTTTCCAGGCACCCTCCATCGCGCAGTATTTTTGTACAATGGTCGCTAGGTCGGCGAAGCGTGTAACTTCGCGACAACTGATGGTGTTTATGATTCCCTTGTCCGTGCAATTGTTGCAGAAGATTGAAATCGTGCTTTCTTCACGGCAGTCCTTTATCCTGTTCATAACCAGGAGGAATCTGGCCCAGTAATGATGTACTGTTTCATCGGGCTCATTTGAGATAGATCGCTTCTGTTTGGGTGGGCAGGTGGAATTAAGTTCGAAACCCCGCCCGATCTGAGGCTCAAAGGCCAAGAAGCTTCCGGATTCGGAAGCTTGGTTTGCTGGACGCTTTCCAACAAATCTGGTCCGATGCCTGACTTTAGGTTCAGTATTTGATTAGCGTCCGTTCCTCCGCGGGAATCCGGCATGGAGGGATCGGGAATCCGGACATAGTTGTTTTTTAACATAGAAGAAGAGTCGCCACATTATTCCTCTACCAAAACAACGTGGTGGGTAACCTGGGGAGAGTTAATTTCCCTCAGATCGGTTTTAAGCCCAATCTGATCATAGTCGGTAGTGACTCCCAGGGCGGCGATGCGATCCAAGAGCTTGTTTACGGAGGAGAGCTCAATCGAATCTAGCTGCTCGGTGAATTCCGAGCTGACGTGAAGATCACTTTTAATGACCTGAGAGGTCATTGTCGGAGCGGTGGCCGAACAGGCGGTCATAAGAAAACTGCCTAGCCGGATAGTCTGGCCGGCAGCCAAAGCTCCCTTGATGACGGTGCCGTCTTTAAAGACGGGAAAAGGCACCCTTCCTGATGGTGACGGCACAGAGGAACTCTCAATGAAAGCACCAATGTCGGTGTCAAAACCGGCGGATCTCGGGTAGGGGGTCCCGAACTGTGCGTCTAGGCGGATGGTAACAGGAGACAAGGGGCATGATGTTTTACCTAGGTTCGGGCCCTCTTGATGGAGGTAAAACCCTACGTCCTGCTTGATTAATATTGATGATGTGTGTTACAAGAGTAGATCTACCACGAGATCAACGAGGCTAAACCCTAGAAGCTAGCCTATGGTATGATTGTTGTTCGTCCTATGGACTAAAGCCATCCGGTTTATATAGACACCGGAGAGGGCTAGGGTTACACAAAGTCGGTTACAATGGTAGGAGATCTACATATCCGTATCGCCAAGCTTGCCTTCCACGCCAAGGAAAGTCCCATCCAGACACGGGACGAAGTCTTCAATCTTGTATCTTCATAATCTTGGAGTCCGGCCGACCATGATAGTTCGGCTATCCGGACACCCCCTAGTCCGGGACTCCCTCACCAAGTCCTAGCGCGCCTTGGGCCCGGGGGCTACTGTCGGTGTTCTGGATACGGGGGTACCCAGACTTGCCTGCCTACGGCCCACGACATAGCTCCATCGACGACCTAGTACGGTGCAGCTTCAACATCAACAACTCAAGACCCTCGCGAGGGGCCAAGCCTCACGAGGCGGACAACACCAAGACCTCCAAGGGGATCGGCCTCCTTAGGCTGGCCCCTGAGGAGAAGAGATTCCTATGCAAGGTGCACCTCACGAGGCTCAGCTGACTTGAGCCGTGACAACCAGGGCCAGGCGGGCGCTAGTGGGCACAGAGTACCAGTTTCCTCTTTGGTGCAAAGGAGGCAAGCAGCAGGCACAGAGTCCCGAGGAATTAACCAAAGATTTCCATTTTGGTGCAACAAGACGAAGACCGCCAGGACGGCAGGACAGAGGTCATCGCTGAGCCCACCGCAGCGTCACAACCAGAGGCTTTTGCAGGCGAAGACCACTTTAGTCAGGATAGGATGTACTTGTTGTCTCCCTTAAAATCTGGCTGTTGTGGGATCCCTTCCCGCCAACATTTGGGAAGAGGACCAAGGCCACTATAAATAGGACTTAGCCACAACCATAGAGGGGGGTGAATCCATTCCTCCCTCACCATCTCACCAGCTCACTTGAGCTCAAGAACACCTCACCTCCTGAGGTTGTTCATCCACTATACTAGTTTATCCTCAGCCCCTCGAGGTAATGCACCACAAAGCTGGAGTAGGGTATTACACCGCAAGGTGGCCTGAACCAGGATAAACTGATGTGTCTCTCTGTCCCTTTGAGCTCGACGCGCTAGGCTGTGAGGATCGTGAGTAGGTAGGCTAGGTAGGTTGAGATCTCCGCATGCACCCTAGAGTTCGAACCTCTCAAGGGTTTGCGAAACCCCAAATCCGACAGACCTATTCAAGGAACACAACAAGAAGTATAGTGACAAGCCCTTCACATTGCACCATTGCTACAAGGAACTTTGCCAGAATGAGAACTGGATTAGGAGAACCTCCAAGACCATACCAAAGAGATCAACATTAAGCATACATGTTCATGAAGATGAGAAGGCAACAAGATGGAATGAGCTCAAGAAGTTGGAGGAGGAAAAACAAACACTACAAAAAATACACTTTCGTGATGATACATGTTTGTCATAGTAGGTCGCGTTTTTTGTCATGCATGTACATCCATGACGATTTTATGAGAGAATCAAGATAGTCATACCTGTGCTATCGTAGAAGTGTTCCATGACATTAGCAAAATTATCATCATGGAAGTGTCCACTTCCATGACGATAAATCACGTGTCACAGAAGTGCTTTCATCAAGGGTGACCGACACGTGGCATCCACCGTAACGGAATGTCGTTAAGCTATCGGGTCGGGTTTTGGATCCGATAACCCGTTAACAGCCCCGACCAATGGGGATTTTCCACGTGTAAAATCATCATTGGCTGGAGGAAACACGTGTCGGCTCATCGTTGGGACAGATGTCATCCACTCATTGGACAGAAGGCGCCTATGATACGTCGACACATGGCACGGCCCAACCGAGGCCCATTCCTGTGAAAAGGCCGGCCCATTTGACTTGGTCAAAAGGTGGCGGGCCGGCCCATGGAAAGCCTATTAACAACCTGTTCGCATATAGCCCATTTACAGCCCGCTAACCCAAGGCCCGTTACGCCCTATCCGAATTAGGCCCAGTAGCGTCATCTGGGCCATCCAATATGATTCCAGCCCGTTTTCACTTCTGGCCCATGACGTCTTTCGGCCCATATGAGGCCCTTTGTAACTCTTGGCCCATTAATGGCCCGTGGTGAAACTGGCCCGCAATGAATAGTGCATCACTTTATACCCATTCACGACCCATGGTGAAACTGGCCCGTAATGAACAGTGTATCACTTTATACCCATTAACGACCCATTATTCCATTAGGCCGTTTCCAGCCCATGTTATCTTCGGCCTTCTCAGGGCCCATTTATTCTTGGGCTCATTTCCAGCATTCGGGTACTTACGGCCCGTTACGGTCATTTTCTGCTTGTGGGCCAAATTCAGCCCATTGTTACAGTCGGCCCATTTGTGGCCCGTTAATACGTTGGGCCGTTTTCATAGCATCATCAAATACGACCTATTAACGACGACCCGTTATGGTTGACCCATGAACGAACGATTCCAACTCTAGCCTTTTTACGACCATAATGCGGTCTGTTATTGGCCCATGTTTGGCCGATCAATAGGCCGGCCCATATAAGGCCCATTGATGATAGGGCCCGTAGAAAGCCCATTGTGTCTACAGCCCGTAGAAGGCCCATTGTTTCTACAGTGCGTAGAAGGCCCATTGTTTCTATAGCCCGTAGAAGGCCCATTGTTTCTACGGCCGATAGGAGGCCCAGTGCCACTACAGTAAATATGTAGCCCATGGTTATTGTGGCCTAGTTTTAAAAATAGGTTATTGCGGCCACTAGCAAACCGCGGAAACAGAACTGCACTGACTACAAGCAAACAAATAAACAAGACAACAAGAAAATAAATAAGCAAGCAACTTATGCTAGGCTATCACGGCTATTACACATATTACATCCACTTGGCATCAAAGTTCGCCACCAGTGCAAATATAGGGGACAAAGCAGCATATAAACGCCACAGCAAAACAAGTCCAGAACTGAAACCACTTGAGAAGAGCTCAAGAAACAATATCCTGGGTACCCATAATGCTGGCAAGATGCTTAGCAAGTTTATTAACTTTCTCTTGTTTGGCGCTTAAATCCTCCAGCGCTTGCTATTACACAAGAAGTACGCATCTGAATTCTGCAGGGACTTCCTCAGTCCTTCGGCTTCTTGCCGCAGCACAGCTGACTGATGCCTTTCAGCTTGTAGCTGAGACTGAAGAAGCCGAAGTGATTCAGGCAGCGAGTTCGAAGAGCTTGTGCCAGCGGTACTGGCCAGTAACTCGAACACTACATCAACGCAAGACTGTGGGGTTTTCTCACTGTCTACAAGATCGTTTTTATCACCTTTCTTGGAGACCAACAAGGTTGTATCACTATCTTGAACCTTATCTGCATTACTTTCTCTACCATTGCATAGTGGGGTGCTCTTCTCCAATATTCTGTTTGCATACTACAAGATAAACAAGCAGACACATCACATGTTTAGCTTGTAGTATACGAAACTCATTTTGGTAAACCGGTTCAGTAGTAAGGTGGACAGGATAACAGCATGAAACAAACATATATCTCTGTACTATGGTCACTGTATTGTCCATATCATTCTAGTTTCTGTTGCCTAATCAAGATAGAGACATAGTTCAACTCATATATTTTTAAGACACAACAGCATAGACAGAATATAAGTGTGAGAAACTACACAGCATTGGCAGCACTTGTAATGTGCATCACATGAGAACATAACTGTTTATACAACTTAAACTGAAATCAACATAGAGCAAGAAGTTAGAACAGCAATCTAGTTAAATAAATAGGTTTAAAACATACCTGTTGTGCCATTGGAGTTTCAATTGGATCCTTAAAATTCGAAAGTATTTGGTATGAGTAAATACAGTGATGCAATAACAAAGGAGTATGGACCATAGCTACGGAATCTGACCTGAGAACAATTTCTCTTCTGCTTTAAACGTGGAGTTTGGGTTAGCTGTGGTGGTCTTCATGCTTTGGGCACTTCAGTAGCTTTACAAACTGCTCGTGTGGGGGTACTCTGTGGTGGACATGGTGCTTTGTCAACTAGAAGTGGATTACTATCCGCTGGGGTTGCGGTTAGATGGGTTGTAGCTGGTTCTTTGCCCAACGGTGTAAGTGTGCAATCTGGAAGAGTCTTGATTATGTGTGGTGGGGCTAGTTTGTGGGCCATTACAACCATGGTTCTATCTGCATCAATGGGTAGCACTGTCTTTTGTGAAGAATGGGTTTTTGCTCCCTTAGATACTGCCATCACCCCCTCCAATTCAAATGGCTGATAAACAAGAAAATAAATTGAATGTACAGACATTGTATGATAGACAGATGTGGTAATTCACATATATGTTGTCTAACCAAACAGGACAGCATGACACAGTTTCACATATATGATGCCTAACTAAACAGGATAGCATGACACAGTTTCAGATATATGATGGATAACTTAGCAGGATATAGTGGCATAATTCAACATATGATGAGTACCTAAACAGGATGACATGACAAAACTATATGATGTCTTTCTAAAATAGGTTGGGATGAAATAATTGACATACATGTTGTCTAAGTATACATGATGGCATGATATAATTGACATAATTGATTCATATACTAAGCAGCTGGCACTCGCATGTATGATCTCTAAACTAAGCAGATGGAATTCAATATTGTGCATATGATGTCTAAACTAAGCAATGCAAGACACCATATGCGTCATATGAGAAATATAAAACATTGCAACTTAGAGCATACACCTCAGGTGGGATATAGGACTGGTCATCTGTCTCTGAATCCTCCTCTGAGGAGCTCCCTCTAACCATCGAGATATATGCTTCAACAGGTACCATTGCCTGCTCTGAAGACCTTGTTTTCACTCCAGATTTTTCCATAACCGGCTCAAATGGCTGATACACATGAAGAGTAGTTCAATATACACAGATTGTCGACAAATGGAATATGTAATGAAAAAAAGATGGCATGAGATAATTCACATATATGATGCCTGGCTACATGGCGGTGCATAATTCACATATATGATAACTGGCTGAAAAACATGGCATTGCATAATTCACATATCTGATATAGAAAGCAAACATGAGGCATTCACACAAAGCATGTCTAATCTAAGCAGATGGCATGGCAATGCAAGACACCATATGCATGATATGAGCAATATAACCCATCCAAGTTAGACCATGCACCTCAGGGGGGGGGATACGACTGGTCATCTGTCTCTGAATCCTCCTCTGAGGAGCTATCTGTAACCACTAAGAAATCTGCATCGACGGGTAGCACTGACTGCTCAGAAGACCTTGTTTTCACTCCAGATTTTCCCATGACCGACTCAAATGGCTGATGCATAGGAAGAGTAGATGAATGTATAAACATTGTTGACAAATGAAATACATTATGGAAAAAATATGGCACGATACAATTCACATATACGATGACTGGCTAAATAGGATGGCATTGCATGATTCACGTATATGATGCCTGGCTAAAGAAGATGGCATTGCATAATTCCCATATACTCCCTCCGTTCCTAAATATTTGTCTTTTTAGAGATTTCAAATGGACTAGCACATACGGATGTATATATACATATTTTATAGTGCAGATTCACTCATTTTGTTCCGTATGTAGTCACTTGTTGAAATCTCTAAAAAGACAAATATTTAGGAATGGTGGGAGTATGATATAGAAATCAAACAGGTGGCATTCACACAAAGCAAATCTAAACTAAGTTGATGACATATAGGAGGTATAATGTAAGCAATGCAAGGCGCCATATGCATGATATGACCAACATCAACATGCCAGGTTAGAGCAAACACCTCAGGTGGTAAACAGGCGTGGTTGGCTCCTTCTGAATCCCCATCCGAACAGTTATCTTCCTCTGGAATACAATCTAGAAATGCAGGATGGGGGGGGGGGCACTTCGCCCACCATGGAGCGGCGTTTGCATGACATTATATACCCACGCAACGGTCTTCTCTTTTTCTCTACATGTTCAGTATGATTGTGTACAATATCTGACATGCATAATAAAAAAATAGTTAGATTTTGTAAGACCTAAGGGGTGCATGCAAAAATCAAGAATGATGGTAGCAAACGAGTGGATGGATCCAAAACTAATGATAGCAGGTGGATTATAGCTTCAGTTTAAAAAGATAGACAATGGGTCATCTATTGTTTGTTGCCCACCCAACATGAACCACATAGAAGACCCCAGATGAACCAGATAGTAGACAGATACTATTTGTTGCTGGCTCGATATGAGACCCATGGGCATTTCAAAACTGAAGTTTGAACGATAAAGTAGCAGGTAATAATAACCGATGTATAACATAAGCAAACACGAAAGACTGCAACCTCTCTTCCGGAACTGTGTAGTCCTCAGGTTCATCTGCTCAGTCGATGATGGTAATGCAGTTGGCGTGGCTGCCAACAACGGGGAAGATGATCTGAGGCGGCAAAAGAAAGTCTGCAGGGGGGATCTCTGCTGCTGTGAACGCTTCTGTCGACGGTGCACCACGGGTGGGGTGGATGACGACACGGCAGGAGCAGGACATAACACACAGAGTTTTCTTTGACGCCTATCTGAAAATGAAGTAAATATGTAAGGGCTCCTTAGAATTGGAGGATTCTATAAACGCAGGGACAGGAAAAACACAGGAATAGGATAGGAATGCACATGCAAAACAGAGTATTTGGAAACATAGGATTTCAGTCAACCTGGGTGTTTGGTTCACATGAATTGGAAGAACACAGGAATGGAGAAACATGGTCAAATTGAAGTCAAACCACGTGAAAATGAAAAAAATAAGCATCTTATTATGCCAGTAATGCAACTAGTTCTGTTCTTCATGCATATTAATTTTAAAAGGACGTCCAAGTGAATAAAATTCCTATGTTTTTCCTTCGAAAGAGACACCAAAGGAAAAAATCCTCCAGTTTTGCTTTGCTCCACTCCTTCTAACAGATTTGCATGAATAGTAGTTCCATAGCAAAGGATCCTTGAGGGATCGACATGAATGCAGAGTAACAAAGTGATGCGACGAGTGTACAACCTCTTTGGCATAGCCTTGTGGAATTTAACATCATTGGGTTGGACGTGGAGGATGGTGATGCTGGTGTGACTGTCGGAGGCGGGGAAGAAGATCCAAGGCCTCTGGAAACGGCGCCGAGGGTACTGCTCCACTGTGATGGACGGTTCCGTCGTTGGAGCAGCCCCGGTGAGGTGTACGGCGACGAGGCTGAAGCAGGACAAGACAGACAACGTTAATCTGAAGTGGGACCCTAATATCATCTGCAATAGATGATGTAAAATACATCACCAAAAAGTGCTAGATGTTAAACGCATCAGCCGCGCCACGGCCGTTCCGATGGATGCCGTAAGTACTGTTCACTCTGAACTTAACTGAAGAAAATGAACTTGACAGTCGAAACTAAATTTTACTGTCGAAACTGATTGAACTAGTAGCAGAGCACTGCAATAGATGTTTAGGGCGTTCGAGCACTAGTAGCAGAGAAGCAGTGATCTAAATCAGTAGACGCTCGAGCAGGGAACGCACTAGCAGAGAGCAAGTCGTGCAGTAGCACTGCGAGCGAGTGCTAAAGCAGCAACTCCTGTAGCTGCCGAAGGTCGTGCAGCAGCAGCAGTGCAAGCGAGAGCAAGACCAGAGCAGCAGCATGAACGAAAGCAAGAGCAGTGCAGCAGCGCGGCCGACAGCAAGAACAGAGCCGTAGCGCGAGTGAGAGCCAGAGCAGCTGCATCTAGTGCTGTTGTGGAAGTCGCCGCCGAGGAAGCAACGACATGGGGGAGAGACGTCGTGGATGATGTGGCCGGCGATGGCACCGTCGATGGAGACCCGCCATGTCTGCTGGGTATCGAGCACCGGCAACCCCGTGAGATCGAATAAAAGATAAAATGTAGCGGTGAGTGCAGAACCTCCTTGGTATCGCCGAGTTGGCCTCAGCTTCATCGGAGGAATTTGTGAGGGTGCTGTGGTTCCGGTGGGGCAGGTCAAGATGGCGCTGTGGGGATTGAGGTGGCGCAATATACGAGGCGAACGTCGGGGCAGCTCCTCGGAGGTGGAGGACGGGGCGGCTGATCTGGCGGGACGACGAGATCGACGATGGATCCTCATCCGGTGCGGTGGATGAGGGAAGGCGAGCTGTTGCGGTGGACGACGTAGTCGGGGAAGAGTCTCCGGCT